>NC_134486.1:23819697-24034697 GCF_040206685.1 Ascaphus truei
CCCAGATCCGGGATAGCAAAGATATCTCAGGTATTGCCATCGGAAACCAGACGCATAAAGTGGCACTCTATGCGGATGATGTGTTCCTGACAGTATCCAAACCCCTCACCTCCCTGCCAAACCTGCTCGATCTATTGGGGCGTTTCAATAGGGTCTCCGGGTTCAAAATTAATCAGAGCAAATCGGAGGCTATCAATATAAACCTCCCTAAACACGTGGAAAAACTAATTGCCCTTAATTTCAACTTTCGCTGGCAACAACAACAAATCAAATACCTGGGGGTTAATATTACGCGGACTTACAGCACAATCTACCAGGCAAATTACCCGCGATTAATGCGGACCCTGAGAGAGGATATCCATAGGTGGACTAAAAATAAAATTTCATGGATCGGCAAAATCCACTGCGTAAAAATGAACTTGCTCCCTCGCCTATTACTGTATATCTTTTTCAAACCCTTCCAGTGCCGTTAGGTCTGAAGGACACTCTCTCCCTCCAAACTGAAATAGATAAGTTTATCTGGGGAGGTAAAAAGGCGAGGGTGAGCAAACAGATAATGCGCAAACAAACGGGGGTGGGAGGGCTAGCGGTACCTGGTTTGTTGTCATATTATCGGGCGGCCCAATTGTGTCAAATCGTGCAATGGCACACTAACCCCGACTCTAAAAGATGGGTCGCGTTAGAGCGAGAGGTATGCTCCCCATTAGAATTGGAGCACCTGATTTGGTACCCCAAGAAGGTGCGCATTTTTTTTTTTTTTTTTTTTTTAAACACGAGCAGGGAAATTTCAGCGCGAACGGGGGAAATTTAAAAAAAAACACGTGTGCTGCTTGGGCCAATGTTTACTCGCCTGGGGGTTAAATCCACCCGCCCCGGGCGAGTAAATGTATAGGATTGTCGAACACTGTATATATATATATATATATATATATATATATATATATATATATATATATATATATATATATATATATATATATATATGCAAATACAACTGTATGCTCATCTGCATGTCTTAGGCAGGTCTGCAACCCCGCCTTTCCCCATTATCACCCAGCATACAGCACTTCCACTGCAGCAAGGGATTCTGGGAAATGACATGCAAATGAGCACACAGCCTCAAAAACCATTTTTAACATGGTTCCCTATAGCTTAAGCTTGCCATCCAGCATCGTCACAGCAGTTTGTAGCACCCAGAAGGGTTCAAAGGGCATACCACGATCAACACTGAGCTGTTTCGGACCTTGATGGGTTCATTATCTGTGTAGAGCTAGTAGATATGTGCTATGCATAGAGGCTATGGCTAGGCTATACCCTGTGCTTTAGGTTTTGCTGTCTTGTGTTGGGTTTATACTTTTACTCACCATAACTTAAGTATTATGGTATATATATGTATGCTGTAATGGCTGCAGTCATCTCTCCTGCTGACAGTAAGTGCCTGGTAAGTTATGGGCATGCCAGGCAGTAATCATGGAGGTTTGCCCTCACACCCTGTGTGAGTGCCCTATGTATGGATGGGAGTGGTCACAGGTTCTGACTCCATGGTTAGTGATGTCAGAGTTGTGCCAGCCCCAAGAGGATACATATGAGCACAGCACTGTGTCAGTAAAGTTAGTTCTGTAGGAGTTGCCAAAGAGTAGTTTACAATATGTTATAGGAGCTGATTAATGAGACTGTGACCAGGGACATGGCAGAGAGTACGATAATCTCTGCGGGGATAGGGGAATCCCTAATTCAGGAGGACATTACCTTTCAAAGGGAAGTACGGTGAACAATGGAGGGCTGATTAACACTCATTGTGGAGGGCAGCTGTCCACCGTGCATTAAATGTCTGTTATGAAACTCTCTCGTTCTACGTGGCAAGTGTGGAGTTATTACACAGAGAGGGGCACCACGGAGGAGTTCCTCACCAGGACTATCCCATGCGGACGCAGGGATCCTGATGAGGTGGAGGCGCTGCACTGGATATAGGTAGGACTCAGCACACTACCTCAGCTGCCTGTCTGGGTTGGCAATCCCCACACCATCTGCGGGAGCTCGAGATCTGTCAAGCTGTCCAACAGGTGCACCACCAGACACAATCACACTGTAATGGGGACTGGTTAGACCACAGGGGCCAATATGAGATTGGGGGGGTCAGGCCAGTTCAGAACCACCGTTACATATATATATATAAATATAATGCAAGGGAAGAAGCAGTTTAGTCTGCTCGCAATGTTTTTAATTCATTGTTTTTTTGTTAGCGTACCTAAATAGGATGGTACCCCGACGTCAAGTTCTCCCACGTTTTCTGAGCAATGAAGAGATCAGTGCCAAAAGGAAGACGCAACGTCATCAGATCCCGGCGCCCCCGTGTTTGTAATCTTTTAACGAAACTACGCAAAATGTAAATATCTCTTCACCAAGAACCAGTGAACCAGTGAAGCATGGAGAGGCCCAGCCAGCAGGCTGGAACTAACCGGAGCAGACAGGGTAACGCCTTTTGCTGAAGCAGGAGCCCTGCAACCAGGAAAGGGCTAGATCTCAACCCCAGACCCCAGTACGTGTGTATATTCTCTGTATTTTGTATATCTGTGTGTTTGAGGTCTTATCCAAATAAACCTCCATTTATTTCACTGCTTTGTTTTATTTCACTTACCTTGTGATTGATCCCTTAAATATAAATGTGTTAAAAGACCTGGCCTACCGTGTCAAGCTTGAAAAAGGACCGTGTGGGTTCGAAACGTACGTTGCTGTAATTATGTTGGTTGCCTATGTTTCAATAAATGTATTTTTTTCATATGGAGAGTGCTGCGGACCCTTTCATTGTGATAGATAGATGGTATATGTATGGACACTATTTTTTGTTCTGAATGGGGAAGCAACTGTTTGCCCGTGTTCTTACAGCCCTCCCTGAGAGTGCCCAAGTGTCGGGGATGTTCTGTTGGTAGCAGAGCCCAGATATGTTATGAAGCATTGTGGAGTCCAAAGGTCTCTACTGCTGTCACCGTGCGGACAATAACCGCAAAGAATGATTGCTTCATAATGTCCCCAGTGCGTAAAACATCAGGAAATACAGTGCATGAAATAGCTTTTTCCTGGCCCTGCTTCTTGCAATGCAGTCTGTGTGAAGACAGATGTCTGGCGTGATATTCACAATCTCACCAGGGAGATTTACAACATCTGTCTGCTTCCCTCATACTGGGACCACAGACCGGACTTGTGTCTACCTTTAAAAGAACCATTATTTAAAAAAAAAAAAACATTTTGTAAACAACTTAATCATGTTATTGTCTTTCTTTACCAAATACAATCATGTTTATAGCAAACATATGGATGTGTTTTTTTAATCAAGCGGGATTTTCTTTTCATCTGGTCCGCTGAATGGGAAAGTGATTATCAATCAGGTACTTCCTGTTAGTCCAGCCTGTCTCTGTCAGAGCACCAATACAAATAGGGATCTATAACTAAACTGCAATAACCACATGCGCTTGGAAGTAATTAACCATGGTACTTGTCCCTAGAGATAGACAAAACTGTCAAAATCCTTTTCGCGGAATTTCCCATTCAAAATCCATTCCGTGGTGTAAAATCCGCAGACGGATTGTTCCAGTTTCAATCCGTGCGTATTAATCCAAAACCGCCATTGGATACAATCCGCTTCTGGATTTTAACAATCCAATCCACGAATTCAGCAATCCAAAGGAAATGGCCAAACCACATCTGCAAAAGAAATTTGCCCATCTCTACTTATCACACCTATATATATATGTATGTAGCCCTGTGTAATTTGGGGGTTACATGCCTCTCTCCTCCTGTGCAGTAATCCCTGTTAAGAGGGCAGGTTTGCCAGGAGTAATCATGAGGTTTGCCCTCACCCTCTGTGATGTGTAGTGTGTAGCAAAGGAAGTGACAGCATGCTCTGTGTCCACTTACAGTGACACAGGGGTGGTGCCTACTGGAGCTATATAATACGCATCACTTCCTCAATTTAGTAGTTCAGTCAGTGTCTGTCAAGTGTCAGTTCAGAGAGAGTTGCAGAGAGTGTGACTGGCTGACTCAACACAGAGCCAGGGCTCTGGCAAGAAGTGTGGCCCTCCCTTAGGGGAGAGGTGGACAGACTATTCCCCTTACTCTATTAGAGAGTAAGGGAAGAGCAAGGACAGCTTATAGGGCCCTTACTAGGAGTGGTGTCCAGGGACTTCCTTGAGGTGGGCAACCTTGAACATGTGCGGCTAAAGACCGGTCGCTATGATGGGCAGTCTGCCAAAGGAGATGCCAATAAAGATTGCCTTGAATGAAAGAACCTTCTTGTCTGTTACTGGAATCATTCAGGGAGAAGCTGCACCCAGGGGTTCTCTTCCAGAGACTCCTCCCTGCTGTCGTGGGGACTTGGAAGAGATGGGGGCGCTATACCAAAAGTGAGTACGATCTCAGCACTACCTCACAAGCCAGTCCTGGTGAAGTCCCCAATACCATCAAGCGGGAGACTCAGGAGTCCTGTAAGCCAGCAGGTACACCACACTACACTACATGTAACTGGGCAGTTTCCTCACATAGGGGCCAATATGAGATTGGGTGGGGGTCGAACCGTTACATGTATATAAGGCCATTCTTATGTTTTTATATGCGCAAGGAAAAATCAAGCGCAAATAATATCACAACAGATCAAAGGTAACACAGATGATATACTATCCTTAATGAGTGCAGCTCCTGACGTAGAATTCAAACCAAATTCAATCAGCAAACGAAGGAGAAACAGGTGCGCAAATCACATCAGGACATGTAAGAGAGAGTAAAAACACCAAATAGTGCAATATTGTCTACTTCAGCAAATTAGCTTCAATGCTGGAAGTTCTATAAAATTTACACTCACGTGTTTAACGTGAAATCAGAGCGTTGTGGTTATTCAAAGTTACCAACTTATGTCTCCAGAAAGGTACTCCAGATCCACATAGAGAGGGGGAAATTCCATATACAAAAAGAGGGGAAAAGCAAAATAGTATAGTACTGTTTTTAATGTTAAAAACACAAAGTATTCCACTTACATAAGTGCCTTTGTTTATGAGCATTCAGACCACACTGGGTCACAGAGTCAGACAAAATATTCACAGCAAACAGCATCCGCTCCACGGCCGTCACAGCAGGTACTGGGCTGATTAAAGTTGTCCTCCACTCCAGATGTCATCAACAAGGGCTCCTTTAGTGGTCACTGATATCACCCAACGTGCGTTTCCACTGTAAAGTCTTCCTCAGGGGCTAATAGGAAATATTTCTGTATGCTCATTTGCATGTCTTAGACAGGTCTGCAACCCCACCTTTCACCATTATCACCCAGCAAACAGCACTTCCACTGCAGCAAGGGATTCTGGGAAATGGCATGCAAATGAGCACACAGTGCCACCTTTTGCTTCAAAACCATAAACATGGTTCCCTATAGGCTTAAGCTTGATGCATGGTCACAGCTTTGAGCACAGCCAGGGTTAAAATGCATAGCCAGCAAACCCACCCACAGACAGACTGTTTCAACCTGAATGGGTCTCCTCAGTGTGGGGTTGGTTATACTGGCTATGCAAAAAAAAAAATATGAAGCAAGGGATAGGTTTTACCATACTTAATTAAGTTATGGTGGGGTAAAAAAAAGTGACAAACACCTTCCACAGCAAAGCATATAGCAAATGTAAATATTACTGTATGCTCATTTGCATGTCTTAGACAGGTCTGCAACCCTGACTTTCACCATTATCACCCAGCATACAGCACTTCAGAGAAAGAAAAAAACAAATAGGAAGCGCAGTAAAAACGGGTTAATGGCAAATTGACAACTTTATGTGGATATAAAAATCACAAAATAAATAATATACAACAATTGTTATATTAAAAAACAATATTGAGAATAATGTCCATATGATTGGAATCACTGGTGAGCGGTGATCGCAGCTGGCAGCCAACCTCCGATCGTTATTTTGGAACGGCACGTAGATTCCTCCCCAGTCAGCTCCTCCAAGTCTCAGATGTAAGAGACCAACTGAATCCAGCCACACCGGGTTTCCGGGTACGGCGTCACGGCCGGACGTGACGCACTAACCCTTCCCGGCTACAGCAGGAACTGTTGAATCCTCCTCCGCAGCACAGATCGCCAGACACAGACAGACACGCCAACAACAACGTCACCGCCGCTTCCTCCAGGGCACACAGCAGTGCCAGATGAGACCAGTCAATGGGACAAAAGGGAGCACAGACCCCTGGCTCCTGCTCCTACGCGTTTCACCATCAAAGTGGCTTCATCAGCACTTCTACTGCAGCAAGGGATTCCGGGAAATGACATGCAAATAAGCACACAGTGCCACAGTGCCACCTTTTGCTTCAAAACCATTCCCTATTAGGGGTGTGTGTGTGTGTGTGTGTGTGGTGTGGTGTGGTGTGTGGTATGGTGTGTGTGTGTGACCAAATAAATATCCTATAAAAAAAAACCTCTGTATCCATCTACAAACTATTTTATTAGAAATCAATCATAAAGGGCAGCAAAAATCATACAGAAAAAATGACATGCATAAATAATGACGGTAACCCCCATTACATTACTGACGTGACCGTGTGAGTTCCCAGCTGTGGCTGTAAGTATTACGAGGTAACACGTGTCTTATTTGCATCCTACTCACATAATTTAACATTGCACTAAGCGATTGCTGAGCTCAGTTTATTTTAGCTGTGCTGTTATTTTTTTCCTAAATGGCCCATGTGGGTAAGTATAGTGACGTGTTAGCATCGACATGCTTCATTCCCTGTTCTTGAAGGCTTATTAGCTGTGTAAAGAATAAGCACATTCTTTCCATAGTTAGATAGGGAGAGCTGTGTCCTTGGATTGAATGGTTTTTGTGCTGCGCCCACATAGAAAACTGTAATAAAAGGATAATGTCAAACTATTCCAGCCTTTCCACTGAGGAGGTCAACCCCACATTAAATACAGTATGGTGGGTAAGAGACAAAAACCCTCCACGGTACAGCATACAGCAAATAAAAATACCACTTGTAAGCACATTAGCATAGCTCAGACAAATCTGCAGCGCTGCTTTTCACCATTATCTCTTAGGTTGCGGCCATTGTAGGAGAGACGTAGCTCGTGCTATAAACAACATGACCTGCTAGTTCAGGAGAGCTGAGTAGCCGCAGTGGTAAGGGGCAACAGGACAGGCTTTTGGTGGTCTCTAGGTTCTTGCTCATTGGATAAGCGCTTCCAGCTGTGATGGGATCCTAGGATGTAGAATGTCAGTTCCCTCACAGCACTCCCTACACCTCCTGCCCAGGAACTAACACCCAGGCAGAGGTGTGGTGAACAAGTAGGTTTATTGGACATGCTGCAGCAGTTCTTCATACAGCACAGTTCTTGAAGTCCAACATCCCAGGACTTCAGGGTGGTGCTTGCCCGATAGTATGGGGCCTTGAGTCTTGGTGGTCCTCAGGCCCTTAGGCCTGAGGTGGGCCAGCTCATCCGCACCATGGGAGAGTCTGACAGCCCATGCTCTCACCTTGGAAGGCAGAGCAAGACTGCTCTAACTTTGCAACACCCACTGGTTAGCTTCAGGAAGGGGCGAGCTCATGGCCTGTACCCATCACTGATAGGCTTACACAGGCCAAGAGTCACCACCTTACTTCCATCACTTACAAGTGGGCAGAAAGGGGGGTCAAGGGCCCATAGATTAACCCATGAAGGCCCTGAACTTAGTAGGGACTTACATCACAGGTACACTGTGGGGGAAAGAGAGGTACTTATGGACATACCATGTTACACATGTATTGAAGATTTTTCCCAAAGATCTTCCAATCCAGAATTGCTTGAGCAACCCATATACCATTCTGGTGTTTGGGAGACTGATAGGTGACCCGCTCCTACCCCCTTTTGATTCCTTGGCAAAGCGATTTAAGCGTGAAACGCGCAGTAAGCTTTTCTTGTACTATTTCCATGAGTTTACAATAAATTATTTGTTATACTTCAATTGACCTCTGACAAGTTTTTGATGCCTTTTGCCCTAAAGCGGTGAAGCAGTGCTGGGTCTAGATCAGGTGTGGCCAACTCCAGTCCTAAGGGCCACCAGCAGGTCAGGTATTAAGTACATCCCTGCTTCAGCACAGGTGGCTCAATCAGTGGCTCAGTCTTTGACTGAGCCACTGATTGAGCCACCTGTGCTGAAGCTGGGACTGATTGAGCCACCTTTGCTGAAGCAGGGATATCCCGAAAACCTGAACTGTTGGTGCCCCTTGAAGATTGTAGTTGTCAACCCCTGGCCTAGATCCTCATTGCTCCCCGTGATAGAGCGGCTGCACTATTCTGAAAGTGAAGACAGTGAAATACCAATTATTGTCCAAAGTGTTGCATGCACTAACGGTCATAATACCCATAATACCCAGCGCACGTCTAAAGCTGCAGATCACGTCCCTTTTGGTCCCTTGACTTTAATTAAACCGGATTTCTGCTGAATGCACGGCTGTTTTTAGCTGGTTTGTTTTCGTTAATAATGACCTGGGTGATTAAAAGCAGGAATGGGCTCGCAGCTATTTTTACAGCGAGGCACAGTTCGCGACCTCTGGAGTCTCACACACGGGCAGAAGGGACGGGTGATCCTATGCGTTTCTATGAAGCCGATACTGTCTTAAAGAAGTATTCATTCTTCTGCCTGGTAAAAAAAAAATCATACCAACGTGAAACATCCGTCATTTTATTGTAGCAGTGGCACCAGAAGTGAAAGGTTTGCAGTTGTTCATAGAAATAAATATGAGGATTCTATGTGGGTCGCATATGAGATGGCTACCACCGGAATAAATGTATTCCCTTCCTTATAAGCTACAGATATCTGTGCTGCACATGATGTCTAGAAGACAGAAATGGCTGATTTCCAGGAGTCCTATTAACACCCTGTTTCTGTATAATAGACAGGTTCTACTAACCAAAACAGCTCATAAAGTGACTTTTTGTACAATAACTGATGGCTTAGCGTGTGCGTGTTTAAAGTGAGCCAGAGCCACTGAAAATATAATTGTTAGCTCTTCGGGTCAGAGAGTCAATGTGCCTGCAATAAGTAATAATGAAATCATTATTAGATGAATGAGTGAAACGAAGGCGTCAACTTTTACTCACCCAGCCGCCACACAGTATAAAATATAGCATTTTCCTAGTAATTAATAACATTATCCCTAACAGTTTGCTAATGTTATTGAAATAAAGTTTATTTTGTGTATATATATATATATACTGAGTTAAGTTATGGTGAGTAAAAAAAGTGACAAAAACCCTCCACAGCAAAGCAAATATGCAAATGTAAATACTGTATGCCCATCTGCATGTCTTAGGTATTTCTGCAACCCCGCCTTTCCCCATTATCACCCAGCACACAGCACTTCCACTGCAGCACAGGATTCTGGGAAATGACATGCAAATGAGCACACAGTGCCACTTTTTGCTTAATGTTTTTTGAAGCAAAAAGTGGCACTGTGTGCTCATTTGCATGTCATTTCCCAGAATCCCTTGCTGCAGTGGAAGTGCTGTGTGCTGGGTGATAATGGGGAAAGGCGGGGTTGCAAACCTGCCTAAGACATGCAGATGAGCATACAGTTGTATTTACATTTGTATATATATAAATATATATATATATATATATATATATATATATATATATATATATATATATATATATTTGCTTTCCTGTGGAGGGTTTTTGTCACTTTTTTACTCACCATAACTTAACTCAGTATTATGGTTTAGCCTATCCCATAGCCTCTCTTGCATTCCCAGTAAAATCAACCCCACACTGATGAGACCCATCAAGGTCGAAACAGCTGTCTGTGGGTGGTTTTCTGGGTATGCACCTTAACCCTGGCTGTGCTCAAAGCTGTGACCATGCAGCAAGCTTAAGCCTATAGGGAACCATGTTAAAAATAGTTATTGAGGCAAAAAGTGACACTGTGTGCTCATTTGCATGTCATTTCCCAGAATCCCTTGCTGCAGTGGAAGTGCTGTATGCTGGGTGATAATGGGGAAAGGCAGGGTTGCAGACCTGCCTGAGACATGCAGATGAGCATACAGTTATATTTGCATATTTGCTTTCCTGTGGAGGGTTTTTGTCACTTCTTTACTCACCATAACTTAACTCAGTATTATATATATATATGTATAATATAATATATAATATAATATATGTATAATATTACATATATATATATGTATATGTATATATGTATGCATATATATATATATATATATATATATATATATATATATATATATATATATATATATATATATATATATATTTATATTTATATACACACACATACATACATACATACATATATCTCTTCAGGACACCAATATATATATACTAGCTGAGAGCCCCGGCGTTGCCCGGGATGTTTGTGGTGTGGGTGTGGCATTTGGGTGGGGAGTGGTCCACACGGCCCATGTGCGATGGTAGTGCTGCTGTGGCTGTACTGATGGTGATTGTATCGGTGTGCTGATTTGGGAGGGTTTGGTGCTGATGTGGGGGTGCGGATGTGGGTGTGCCGATGGGGGAGGTGCAAAGGTGGCGATGTGTGGGTGCTGATGGTGTTGATGGGGGCTGGGAATGGTGGGGAGCCGAGAATGCCAGTGTGCTAGGGGGGCATGGGATACCGGTGTGCTGATGCTGGGGATAGTGTGTGTGTGTGTATACGTGTGTGTGTATATGTATACACACGTGTGTGTGTATGTATACACACACGTTTGTGTGTATGTATACACACCTGTGTGTGTATACATGTGTGTATACATGTTTGTATGTATACATTGTGTGTGTGTGTGTGTGTGTGTGTGTGTGTGTGTGTGTACGTGTACGTGTGTGTGTACGTGTACGTGTGTGTGTACGTGTACGTGTGTATGTCTAAATGTGTATGTACATTTGTGTGTGTATACATGTGTGTGTATACATGTGTGTGTGTATACATGTATGTGTGTGTATACGTGTGTGTGTGTGTATACATGTGTGTGTGTGTGTATACATGTGTGTGTGTGTGTGTATACATGTGTGTGTGTGTGTGTGTGTGTGTATACATGTGTGTGTGTGTATACATGTGTGTGTGTATACGTGTGTGTATACATGTGTGTGTGTATATTGGCCAGGAGGGGGGGGGTGAAGGGCATGGCCGGGGGGGGGTGAAGGGCATGGCCGGGGGGGGTGAAGGGCATGGCCAGGGGGGGGGGGGTGAAGGGCATGGCCAGGGGGGGGTGAAGGGCATGGCCAGGGGGGGGGGGGTGAAGGGCATGGCCAGGGGGGGGTGAAGGGCATGGCCAGGAGGGGGGGGTGAAGGGCATGGCCAGGGGGGGGGGTGAAGGGCATGGCCAGGGGGGTTGGGGGTGAAGGGCATGTCCAGGGAGGGGGGTGAAGGGCCTGGCCGGGGGGGGGGGGGTGAAGGGCCGGGCCGGGGGGGTGAAGGGCTGGGTGGGGGGGGGTTAAGGGTCGGGGGGGGTGAAGGGCCGGGCCGGGTGAAGCGCCGGGGGGGGGGGGTGAAGCGCCGGGGGGGGGGGGAAGCGCCGGGGGGGGGGTGAAGCGCCGGGGGGGGGGGTGAAGCGCCGGGGGGGGGGGGGTGAAGCGCTGGGGGGGGGGGGGGTGAAGCGCCGGGCCGGGGTGAAAGATCCCTTCCCCTGCGGTAACTTACCTCGCACCGGGCCGCGCTCCTACTCGGGTTCCTCGGCGGTCTCCGTTCCCCCCGGCGAGGCGGAGCTGAGACGCTCAGGTCAGGAGGTGGTGTGGGCCGTGGCCCGTGCAGAGAGAGCCGGAGCAGCGCGCGCGGAGATGGTGAGCTGGGGGCGCGGCCTCTAGGCCTGAAGGTGCGAGCGTGCTCTGGGGGGGGGAGCACCGGGAGAGAGGGAGCACCGGGAGAGAGTGTGAGCACCGGGGGAGAGGGAGCACCGGGAGAGAGGGTGAGCACCGGGGGAGAGGGAGCACCGGGAGAGAGGGTGATGTTGAGGTCCCGCGGAGTGGTGATAGGGGGGGGTTCGGTTGTTGCGGCCCAGCCGCGGGGGGTGGGGGTCAAGGCCGGCCAGCCGTTAAGGAGGGTGGAGTGTGTGTGTGTTGAGGAGAGAGAGAGAGTGTGAGAGTGTGAGAGTGTGAGAGTGTGAGAGTGTGTGTGTGTGTGTGTGTGTGTGTGTGTGTGTGTGTGTGTGTGTGTGTGTGTGTGTGTGTGTGTGTGTGTGTGTGTGTGTGTGTGTGTGTGTGTGTGTGTGTGTGTGTGTGTGTGTGTGTTGAGGAGGGTGGAGTGAGTGTGTGTTTTTTTGGCCCGTCACTCCGCCAGGCCAATGAGAGGTGTGCGGGGGCGGGCGGCCCAAGGGACCAATGAGATTTCCCCTAGGGACACCGGACATCCAGCAGGCAGGCAGGCAGGCATGCATGCATGCAGGCAGGCAGGCATACAGTGCTTTCACTAATATAGTATAAGATAGTATAAGATATATATACTGGTGTCCTGAAGAGATTCCTTTTTATTCTGAAGCTGTGCAGAGCTGTTTTTACTATCTTCACTTAATTGCTCATGTATTGTGATTTTCTGTCGGACAGGTAGTGTTTGGGGGATTCTGTGTTATATTTCATATACTGGAGAGTTTTTGTAATTTTTTTGTTATTGTAGCCAAGCTTTTGTGAAAATAGGGCTATATTCTGGCAAAAAAAGACACACTAACAGAAACATTTGCATTCAGTGATATTTAACATGCAGAGGGTGATTATGTTAGGTGAAGTGTCAAAATTGTGAATTAGTTTAAAAATGCCAATATTTGTCTGATTCTCATTGCAACAAACGATTCGCTCTTGTATAGCAGTAACCTTTACTCTGTACAGCACTGCATTCATTACCAGCGCAACATGTGGAAATAAAGGAGGTTATATCTTAAACTGCGATAGTGCCGATCGGGGCACTTTCATGCGGAAACTCCCATCGGCACGATGGCCTGTTGTTTATAATTAACATTGTTCTGACTGACGTGTTGAGAATTGCTGAACTCCAACGTGATGAATGAGCCAGGCTCCTGAAATAGATTGCCTGGATTATGCAACGCGCACAGCACAAAAAGATTGTTACTGTCAAATGACTGCAACGCGTCAAACAGCGAAGACTTTTATTATCAGAAAATGTCATCCCTCATGGAAGATTCCAAATGACAGAAGCAGTCACTGCATTAGGAGTATACTGGGGTGTGCGGTCAGCACTGCATTAGTATTATTATACTGTGGTGTGTGTGGTCAGCACTGCATTAGTATTATTATACTGTGGTGTGTGGTCAGCACTGCATTAGTATTATTATACTGTGGTGTGTGGTCAGCACTGCATTAGGAATATACTGTGGTGTGCGGTCAGCACTGCATTAGGAATATACTGTGGTGTGCGGTCAGCACTGCATTAGGAATATACTGTGGTGTGCGGTCAGCACTGCATTAGTATTATTATACTGGGGTGTGCGGTCAGCACTGCATTAGTATTATTATACTGTGGTGTGTGGTCAGCACTGCATTACAAATATACTGTGGTGTGCGGTCAGCACTGCATTAGGAATATACTGTGGTGTGCGGTCAGCACTGCATTAGTATTATTATACTGTGGTGTGTGGTCAGCACTGCATTAGGAATATACTGTGGTGTGCGGTCAGCACTGCATTAGGAATATACTGTGGTGTGCGGTCAGCACTGCATTAGGAATATACTGTGGTGTGCGGTCAGCACTGCATTAGGAATATACTGTGGTGTGCGGTCAGCACTGCATTAGGAATATACTGTGGTGTGCGGTCAGCACTGCATTAGTATTATTACACTGTGGTGTGCGGTCAGCCCTGCATTAGTATTATTATACTGTGGTGTGTGGTCAGCACTGCATTAGGAATATACTGTGGTGTGTGGTCAGCACTGCATTAGGAATATACTGTGGTGTGCGGTCAGCACTGCATTAGGAATATACTGTGGTGTGTGGTCAGCACTGCATTAGGAATATACAGTGGTGTGTGGTCAGCACTGCATTAGGAATATACTGTGGTGTGTGGTCAGCACTGCATTAGGAATATACTGTGGTGTGTGGTCAGCACTGCATTAGGAATATACTGTGGTGTGTGGTCAGCACTGCATTAGTATTATTATACTGTGGTGTGTGGTCAGCCCTGCATTAGTATTATTATACTGGGGATTGTGGTCAGCACTGCATTAGGAATATACTGTGGTGTGTGGTCAGCACTGCATTAGGAATATACTGTGGTGTGTGGTCAGCACTGCATTAGTATTATTATACTGTGGTGTGTGGTCAGCCCTGCATTAGTATTATTATACTGTGGTGTGTGGTCAGCACTGCATTAGTATTATTATACTGTGGTGTGTGGTCAGCACTGCATTAGGAATATACTGTGGTGTGCGGTCAGCACTGCATTAGGAATATACTGTGGTGTGCGGTCAGCACTGCATTAGGAATATACTGTGGTGTGCGGTCAGCACTGCATTAGGAATATACTGTGGTGTGCGGTCAGCACTGCATTAGGAATATACTGTGGTGTGCGGTCAGCACTGCATTAGGAATATACTGTGGTGTGCGGTCAGCACTGCATTAGTATTATTATACTGGGGTGTGCGGTCAGCACTGCATTAGTATTATACTGTGGTGTGTGGTCAGCACTGCATTACGAATATACTGTGGTGTGCGGTCAGCACTGCATTAGGAATATACTGTGGTGTGCGGTCAGCACTGCATTAGTATTATTATACTGTGGTGTGTGGTCAGCACTGCATTAGGAATATACTGTGGTGTGCGGTCAGCACTGCATTAGGAATATACTGTGGTGTGCGGTCAGCACTGCATTAGGAATATACTGTGGTGTGCGGTCAGCACTGCATTAGGAATATACTGTGGTGTGCGGTCAGCACTGCATTAGGAATATACTGTGGTGTGCGGTCAGCACTGCATTAGGAATATACTGTGGTGTGCGGTCAGCACTGCATTAGGAATATACTGTGGTGTGCGGTCAGCACTGCATTAGGAATATACTGTGGTGTGCGGTCAGCACTGCATTAGTATTATTACACTGTGGTGTGCGGTCAGCCCTGCATTAGTATTATTATACTGTGGTGTGTGGTCAGCACTGCATTAGGAATATACTGTGGTGTGTGGTCAGCACTGCATTAGAAATATACTGTGGTGTGCGGTCAGCACTGCATTAGGAATATACTGTGGTGTGCGGTCAGCACTGCATTAGGAATATACTGTGGTGTGCGGTCAGCACTGCATTAGGAATATACTGTGGTGTGTGGTCAGCACTGCATTAGGAATATACAGTGGTGTGTGGTCAGCACTGCATTAGGAATATACTGTGGTGTGTGGTCAGCACTGCATTAGGAATATACTGTGGTGTGTGGTCAGCACTGCATTAGGAATATACTGTGGTGTGTGGTCAGCACTGCATTAGTATTATTATACTGTGGTGTGTGGTCAGCCCTGCATTAGTATTATTATACTGGGGATTGTGGTCAGCACTGCATTAGGAATATACTGTGGTGTGTGGTCAGCCCTGCATTAGTATTATTATACTGTGGTGTGTGGTCAGCACTGCATTAGGAATATACTGTGGTGTGCGGTCAGCACTGCATTAGTATTATTATACTGTGGTGTGCAGTCAGCACTGCATTAGTATTATTATACTGTGGTGTGCGGTCAGCACTGCATTAGGAATACACTGTGGTGTGCGGTCAGCACTGCATTAGTATTATTATACTGTGGTGTGTGGTCAGCACTGCATTAGGAATATACTGGGGTGTGTGGTCAGCACTGCATTAGGAATATACTGTGGTGTGCAGTCAGCACTGCATTAGTATTATTATACTGTGGTGTGTGGTCAGCACTGCATTAGGAATATACTGTGGTGTGCGGTCAGCACTGCATTAGTATCATTATACTGGGGATTGTGGTCAGCACTGCATTAGGAATATACTGTGGTGTGCAGTCAGCACTGCATTAGTATTATTATACGGTGGTGTGTGGTCAGCACTGCATTAGGAATATACTGTGGCGTGAGGTCAGCACTGCATTAGTATTATTATACTGGGGATTGTGGTCAGCACTGCATTAGGAATATACTGTGGTGTGCGGTCAGCACTGCATTAGTATTATTATACTGTGGTGTGCAGTCAGCACTGCATTAGTATTATTATACTGTGGTGTGCGGTCAGCACTGCATTAGGAATACACTGTGGTGTGCGGTCAGCACTGCATTAGTATTATTATACTGTGGTGTGTGGTCAGCACTGCATTAGGAATATACTGTGGTGTGTGGTCAGCACTGCATTAGGAATATACTGTGGTGTGTGGTCAGCCCTGCATTAGGAATATACTGGGGTGTGCGGTCAGCACTGCATTAGGAATATACTGTGGTGTGCAGTCAGCACTGCATTAGTATTATTATACGGTGGTGTGTGGTCAGCACTGCATTAGGAATATACTGTGGCGTGAGGTCAGCACTGCATTAGTATTATTATACTGTGGTGTGTGGTCAGCACTGCATTAGGAATATACTGTGGTGTGCGGTCAGCACTGCATTAGTATTATTATACTGTGGTGTGCAGTCAGCACTGCATTAGTATTATTATACTGTGGTGTGCGGTCAGCACTGCATTAGGAATACACTGTGGTGTGCGGTCAGCACTGCATTAGTATTATTATACTGTGGTGTGTGGTCAGCACTGCATTAGGAATATACTGTGGTGTGTGGTCAGCACTGCATTAGGAATATACTGTGGTGTGTGGTCAGCCCTGCATTAGGAATATACTGGGGTGTGCGGTCAGCACTGCATTAGGAATATACTGTGGTGTGTGGTCAGCACTGCATTAGGAATATACTGTGGTGTGTGGTCAGCACTGCATTAGTATTATTATACTGTGGTGTGTGGTCAGCACTGCATTAGTATTATTATACTGTGGTGTGTGGTCAGCACTGCATTAGTATTATTATACTGTGGTGTGCGGTCAGCACTGCATTAGGAATATACTGTGGTGTGTGGTCAGCCCTGCATTAGTATTATTATACTGGGGATTATGGTCAGCACTGCATTAGTATTATTATACTGTGGTGTGTGGTCAGCACTGCATTAGGAATAT
This sequence comes from Ascaphus truei, assembly GCF_040206685.1. NCBI lineage: Eukaryota > Metazoa > Chordata > Amphibia > Anura > Ascaphidae > Ascaphus > Ascaphus truei. The sequence continues at coordinate 23,836,828 of NC_134486.1, forward strand.
ACTGTGGTGTGTGGTCAGCACTGCATTAGCACTATACTGTGGTGTGTGGTCAGCACTGCATTAGGAATATACTGTGGTGTGTGGTCAGCCCTGGTTTAGTATTATTATACTGTGGTGTGTGGTCAGCACTGCATTAGTATTATTATACTGTGGTGTGAGGTCAGCACTGCATTAGGAATATACTGTGGTGTGTGGTCAGCACTGCATTAGGAATATACTGTGGTGTGCGGTCAGCACTGCATTAGGAATATACTGTGGTGTGTGGTCAGCACTGCATTAGGAATATACTGTGGTGTGTGGTCAGCACTGCATTAGGAATATACTGTGGTGTGCGGTCAGCACTGCATTAGTATTATTATACTGTGGTGTGTGATCAGCACTGCATTAGGAATATACTGTGGTGTGCGGTCAGCACTGCATTAGGAATATACTGTGGTGTGTGGTCAGCACTGCATTAGGAATATACTGTGGTGTGTGGTCAGCACTGCATTAGGAATATACTGTGGTGTGTGGTCAGCACTTCATTAGGAATATACTGTGGTGTGCGGTCAGCACTGCATTAGGAATATACTGTGGTGTGCGGTCAGCACTGCATTAGGAATATACTGTGGTGTGTGGTCAGCACTGCATTAGGAATATACTGTGGTGTGTGGTCAGCACTGCATTAGTATTATTATACTGTGGTGTGCGGTCAGCACTGCATTAGTATTATTATACTGTGGTGTGTGGTCAGCACTGCATTAGGAATATACTGTGGTGTGCGGTCAGCAATGCATTAGGAATATACTGTGGTGTGTGGTCAGCACTGCATTAGGAATATACTGTGGTGTATGGTCAGCACTGCATTAGGAATATACTGTGGTGTGTGGTCAGCACTGCATTAGGAATATACTGTGGTGTGCGGTCAGCACTGCATTAGGAATATACTGTGATGTGAGGTCAGCACTGCATTAGGAATATACTGTGGTGTGAGGTCAGCACTGCATTAGGAATATACTGTGGTGTGTGGTCAGCACTGCATTAGGAATATACTGTGGTGTGAGGTCAGCACTGCATTAGGAATATACTGTGGTGTGTGGTCAGCACTGCATTAGGAATATACTGTGGTGTGTGGTCAGCACTGCATTAGGAATATACTGTGGTGTGCGGTCAGCACTGCATTAGTATTATTATACTGTGGTGTGTGGTCAGCACTGCATTAGGAATACACTGTGGTGTGTGGTCAGCACTGCATTAGGAATACACTGTGGTGTGTGGTCAGCACTGCATAAGGAATACACTGTGGTGTGTGGTCAGCACTGCATTAGGAATATACTGTGGTGTGAGGTCAGCACTGCATTAGGAATATACTGTGGTGTGAGGTCAGCACTGCATTAGGAATATACTGTGGTGTGCGGTCAGCACTGCATTAGGAATATACTGTGGTGTGCGGTCAGCACTGCATTAGGAATATACTGTGGTGTGCGGTCAGCACTGCATTAGGAATATACTGTGGTGTGCGGTCAGCACTGCATTAGGAATATACTGTGGTGTGCGGTCAGCACTGCATTAGGAATATACTGTGGTGTGCGGTCAGCACTGCATTAGGAATATACTGTGGTGTGTGGTCAGCACTGCATTAGGAATATACAGTGGTGTGTGGTCAGCACTGCATTAGGAATATACTGTGGTGTGTGGTCAGCACTGCATTAGGAATATACTGTGGTGTGTGGTCAGCACTGCATTAGGAATATACTGTGGTGTGTGGTCAGCACTGCATTAGTATTATTATACTGTGGTGTGTGGTCAGCCCTGCATTAGTATTATTATACTGGGGATTGTGGTCAGCACTGCATTAGGAATATACTGTGGTGTGTGGTCAGCCCTGCATTAGTATTATTATACTGTGGTGTGCGGTCAGCACTGCATTAGGAATACACTGTGGTGTGCGGTCAGCACTGCATTAGTATTATTATACTGTGGTGTGTGGTCAGCACTGCATTAGGAATATACTGGGGTGTGTGGTCAGCACTGCATTAGGAATATACTGTGGTGTGCAGTCAGCACTGCATTAGTATTATTATACTGTGGTGTGTGGTCAGCACTGCATTAGGAATATACTGTGGTGTGCGGTCAGCACTGCATTAGTATTATTATACTGGGGATTGTGGTCAGCACTGCATTAGGAATATACTGTGGTGTGCAGTCAGCACTGCATTAGTATTATTATACTGTGGTGTGTGGTCAGCACTGCATTAGGAATATACTGTGGTGTGAGGTCAGCACTGCATTAGTATTATTATACTGGGGATTGTGGTCAGCACTGCATTAGGAATATACTGTGGTGTGCAGTCAGCACTGCATTAGTATTATTATACTGTGGTGTGTGGTTAGCACTGCATTAGGAATATACTGTGGTGTGCGGTCAGCACTGCATTAGTATTATTATACTGTGGTGTGCAGTCAGCACTGCATTAGGAATACACTGTGGTGTGCGGTCAGCACTGCATTAGTATTATTATACTGTGGTTTGTGGTCAGCACTGCATTAGGAATATACTGGGGTGTGTGGTCAGCACTGCATTAGGAATATACTGTGGTGTGTGGTCAGCCCTGCATTAGGAATATACTGGGGTGTGCGGTCAGCACTGCATTAGGAATATACTGTGGTGTGTGGTCAGCACTGCATTAGGAATATACTGTGGTGTGTGGTCAGCACTGCATTAGTATTATTATACTGTGGTGTGCGGTCAGCACTGCATTAGGAATATACTGTGGTGTGCGGTCAGCACTGCATTAGGAATATACTGTGGTGTGCGGTCAGCACTGCATTAGGAATATACTGTGGTGTGCGGTCAGCACTGCATTAGGAATATACTGTGGTGTGCGGTCAGCACTGCATTAGGAATATACTGTGGTGTGCGGTCAGCACTGCATTAGTATTATTACACTGTGGTGTGCGGTCAGCCCTGCATTAGTATTATTATACTGTGGTGTGTGGTCAGCACTGCATTAGGAATATACTGTGGTGTGTGGTCAGCACTGCATTAGAAATATACTGTGGTGTGCGGTCAGCACTGCATTAGGAATATACTGTGGTGTGCGGTCAGCACTGCATTAGGAATATACTGTGGTGTGCGGTCAGCACTGCATTAGGAATATACTGTGGTGTGTGGTCAGCACTGCATTAGGAATATACAGTGGTGTGTGGTCAGCACTGCATTAGGAATATACTGTGGTGTGTGGTCAGCACTGCATTAGGAATATACTGTGGTGTGTGGTCAGCACTGCATTAGGAATATACTGTGGTGTGTGGTCAGCACTGCATTAGTATTATTATACTGTGGTGTGTGGTCAGCCCTGCATTAGTATTATTATACTGGGGATTGTGGTCAGCACTGCATTAGGAATATACTGTGGTGTGTGGTCAGCCCTGCATTAGTATTATTATACTGTGGTGTGTGGTCAGCACTGCATTAGGAATATACTGTGGTGTGCGGTCAGCACTGCATTAGTATTATTATACTGTGGTGTGCAGTCAGCACTGCATTAGTATTATTATACTGTGGTGTGCGGTCAGCACTGCATTAGGAATACACTGTGGTGTGCGGTCAGCACTGCATTAGTATTATTATACTGTGGTGTGTGGTCAGCACTGCATTAGGAATATACTGGGGTGTGAGGTCAGCACTGCATTAGTATTATTATACTGGGGATTGTGGTCAGCACTGCATTAGGAATATACTGTGGTGTGCAGTCAGCACTGCATTAGTATTATTATACTGTGGTGTGTGGTCAGCACTGCATTAGGAATATACTGTGGTGTGAGGTCAGCACTGCATTAGTATTATTATACTGGGGATTGTGGTCAGCACTGCATTAGGAATATACTGTGGTGTGCAGTCAGCACTGCATTAGTATTATTATACTGTGGTGTGTGGTCAGCACTGCATTAGGAATATACTGTGGTGTGCGGTCAGCACTGCATTAGTATTATTATACTGTGGTGTGCAGTCAGCACTGCATTAGTATTATTATACTGTGGTGTGCGGTCAGCACTGCATTAGGAATACACTGTGGTGTGCGGTCAGTACTGCATTAGTATTATTATACTGTGGTGTGTGGTCAGCACTGCATTAGGAATATACTGGGGTGTGTGGTCAGCACTGCATTAGGAATATACTGTGGTGTGTGGTCAGCCCTGCATTAGGAATATACTGGGGTGTGCGGTCAGCACTGCATTAGGAATATACTGTGGTGTGTGGTCAGCACTACATTAGGAATATACTGTGGTGTGTGGTCAGCACTGCATTAGTATTATTATACTGTGGTGTGTGGTCAGCACTGCATTAGTATTATTATACTGTGGTGTGTGGTCAGCACTGCATTAGTATTATTATACTGTGGTGTGCGGTCAGCACTGCATTAGGAATATACTGTGGTGTGTGGTCAGCCCTGCATTAGTATTATTATACTGGGGATTGTGGTCAGCACTGCATTAGTATTATTATACTGTGGTGTGTGGTCAGCACTGCATTAGGAATATACTGTGGTGTGTGGTCAGCACTGCATTAGGACTATACTGTGGTGTGTGGTCAGCACTGCATTAGGAATATACTGTGGTGTGTGGTCAGCCCTGGTTTAGTATTATTATACTGTGGTGTGTGGTCAGCACTGCATTAGTATTATTATACTGTGGTGTGAGGTCAGCACTGCATTAGGAATATACTGTGGTGTGTGGTCAGCACTGCATTAGGAATATACTGTGGTGTGCGGTCAGCACTGCATTAGGAATATACTGTGGTGTGTGGTCAGCACTGCATTAGGAATATACTGTGGTGTGTGGTCAGCACTGCATTAGGAATATACTGTGGTGTGCGGTCAGCACTGCATTAGTATTATTATACTGTGGTGTGTGATCAGCACTGCATTAGGAATATACTGTGGTGTGCGGTCAGCACTGCATTAGGAATATACTGTGGTGTGTGGTCAGCACTGCATTAGGAATATACTGTGGTGTGTGGTCAGCACTGCATTAGGAATATACTGTGGTGTGTGGTCAGCACTGCATTAGGAATATACTGTGGTGTGCAGTCAGCACTGCATTAGGAATATACTGTGGTGTGCGGTCAGCACTGCATTAGGAATATACTGTGGTGTGTGGTCAGCACTGCATTAGGAATATACTGTGGTGTGTGGTCAGCACTGCATTAGTATTATTATACTGTGGTGTGCGGTCAGCACTGCATTAGTATTATTATACTGTGGTGTGTGGTCAGCACTGCATTAGGAATATACTGTGGTGTGCGGTCAGCACTGCATTAGGAATATACTGTGGTGTGTGGTCAGCACTGCATTAGGAATATACTGTGGTGTATGGTCAGCACTGCATTAGGAATATACTGTGGTGTGTGGTCAGCACTGCATTAGGAATATACTGTGGTGTGTGGTCAGCACTGCATTAGGAATATACTGTGGTGTGCGGTCAGCACTGCATTAGGAATATACTGTGGTGTGAGGTCAGCACTGCATTAGGAATATACTGTGGTGTGAGGTCAGCACTGCCTTAGGAATATACTGTGGTGTGTGGTCAGCACTGCATTAGGAATATACTGTGGTGTGAGGTCAGCACTGCATTAGGAATATACTGTGGTGTGTGGTCAGCACTGCATTAGGAATATACTGTGGTGTGTGGTCAGCACTGCATTAGGAATATACTGTGGTGTGCGGTCAGCACTGCATTAGTATTATTATACTGTGGTGTGTGGTCAGCACTGCATTAGGAATACACTGTGGTGTGTGGTCAGCACTGCATTAGGAATACACTGTGGTGTGTGGTCAGCACTGCATTAGGAATACACTGTGGTGTGTGGTCAGCACTGCATTAGGAATATACTGTGGTGTGAGGTCAGCACTGCATTAGGAATATACTGTGGTGTGAGGTCAGCACTGCATTAGGAATATACTGTGGTGTGTGGTCAGCACTGCATTAGGAATATACTGTGGTGTGAGGTCAGCACTGCATTAGGAATATACTGTGGTGTGTGGTCAGCACTGCATTAGGAATATACTGTGGTGTGTGGTCAGCACTGCATTAGGAATATACTGTGGTGTGCGGTCAGCACTGCATTAGTATTATTATACTGTAGTGTGTGGTCAGCACTGCATTAGGAATACACTGTGGTGTGTGGTCAGCACTGCATTAGGAATACACTGTGGTGTGTGGTCAGCACTGCATTAGGAATACACTGTGGTGTGTGGTCAGCACTGCATTAGGAATACACTGTGGTGTGTGGTCAGCACTGCATTAGGAATATACTGTGGTGTGTGGTCAGCACTGCATTAGGAATATACTGTGGTGTGCGGTCAGCACTGCATTAGTAATACACTGTGGTGTGCGGTCAGCACTGCATTAGTAATACACTGTGGTGTGCGGTCAGCACTGCATTAGTATTATTATACTGTGGTGTGCGGTCAGCACTGCATTAGTTGTTATTATACTGTGGTGTGTGGTCATCACTGCATTAGTTGTTATAATAGCTGTTTCTTTATACTAACAAGCTAAAAGGTTCATTTCTAGTTAGGAAAAAAAACCTTTGCTTGATTGAGGAATACAACCTCAGAGCAGGAGAGGATCACCTAACCAAAAAGGCTGCTCTCCCTCTATAAGGCCAGGTCCCCGCTAGCTACTGCAGCACCCGTTGTGGCGGACGCTGCAGTGACAAGAGCCACCTCTCAATGGGGCCGGCCCCGCTGTGAGAGGGGGGCCACCGCGCCGTCCGCCGAGTTTTTCAGGGATACCTGCAAATTGAGCTGGCCACGGGTGACGTCACGGCCCCGTCACGCCCCCCCCTGTTTTTTCCCCTGCAGCTCACTGCAGACCGGGGGACTCGGCTGCACACGCCGCCAGCCTCGCTGACGCGCGTGCAGCACGGGTAGCGCAGGCAGCGGGGCCGCAGCCTTCCCTGTAACAACATCTTGCCTGTGACTAACTGAAACTTGGGGATTGAAAGATGCCTCAACAATAAATATTGGAACTGCAAGAAACCTGTGCTGGAGACTGTATTTTCACACAAGAAGGATCTCATGGTATTTTCAGTGCTTACAAACCAGCATTGAATCTGGGGAACTAAACAAACGAATATATACATATTTTTAATGGTGAGCCTTGGCCAGCATCAGCATTCAGCTTGTGCAACTCCACACACACAACTTTCAGATTTATATTTTCTATCTAACGGAAAAAATGTAATGTAATACCTTATAGATTTTTTTTTTTTTACATTCATACACACTCCCCCCTCTCTTCCTGTCATTCTCTCTCCCTGTCATTCTCTCTCACTCTCTCTCTCTCTGACCTTCTCTTTCCCCCTCTCTCCCTGTCTTTCTCATTCCCCCATAGATCTATCCATTTTGTGTACTTCTGGAGACTGTCAGTAAACACCCTGTGTGACGGTAGGGGGTAGCCAGCCTTCATAATAAAGGCGAAGCCCGGCTGCCTACCCCTAAAACCGTGTATATCTGGCCGAGTATGTGCGCTCCTAAGACGGATACATTGGGTGTGTTTAGTCCCCTTATGGGAAATTGCTGCAAAACGAAGAACTTGGGGCTGTGACCACAATAGTAGATATTAGGGGGGGGGTGTGAAAGGGACCAGGAGGTGTCTAGGATGTTCAGACGCTTTATTCCCAGTAACCATGAATTCTCCTCCCAGTTAGCAAACTTGTATTGCGGGTTGCATGTATACAGTTCTATGGAGGCTATTCCCTGTAAAATGCATTGACTCAGACAGCAAGTTCAACAACAAAGTTCTGAAACCAAGTTGTAACTGTGAATGTGTGTGTATTTCTAGGGAGGCAGACGCAGTGATTTAATCAGCCCAGTTGCCTACATAGAAATGTGGATTGAGACGAAGGCTGGGAGCGGCAAGGTGTTAAAGACAATTGGTGAAGTGGGGAAGGGCTGTGTATCAGGTCTGGCGATGGGCTCTCACCAAGGAGAGCCTTTGTTCCCTGCAGACAGTGTGGCTACCTACCCAGCTGGAGATATACGGCTGGCCAGAGGGAGCCATTGCCAGGTGGAAGCCCCGTGGGCACGGTTCCCATTGGCCAGTTAGAATTCCCCACTTCCCAGGAGCTCCGTCACCACGGGGCGGTCTTGAATGCCTCTGCACGCCCCCTCCTCTGGCATTGGTTGCACCATCTCAATCCATGCTCTGGTTGGCCGGTGGCCCCTTCCCCATGTAAAGGATAGCCACCAAGGGTTATGTAAGGGGCATTGCCGATCAGAGTTGTGACAATTTGAGTCCAGTCAAGCTGCAGACAAGCAGGAGTGAGACAGAGAGCGAGTCTGGATTCTGACGGTGATCAGCTGGAGATATATGTCAGAGTGGCTGCTGTGTGAGGAGAGAAAGAGGTGATGGGGAGATAGAAAGAGAGGATTGGAAGAGAGAGAAGGGATAGGGAAAGAGGGAGATGGGGGATGGGGAGAGAGGGGATAAGGGGAGAGAGGAAAAGGAGAGGGGATCTGGGGGAAAGATGGGATGAGGGGAGATGGGATAGGGGACAGAGAGAGAAGATGGGGAGAGAGAGGGGAACGGAGAAAAGAGAATGATGGGGAGAGGGAATGTGTGAGAGAGAGATAGGATGAGGGAGAGAGATGAGCTGGGGGAGGGTTGGGGGTAGAGAGATAGGGGATGGGGGGAGAAAGTGAATCGGGGAGGGAGAGATAAGATGGGGAGAGAGGGGATGGGGGATAGAGGTAAGGGATGGTGGAAAGGGTATGGGGGAGAGAGATAGGTGATGATGGGAGAGGGAGTGAGGGGATGGGAGAGAGAAATATAGCATCTAGTTTACAGAGAGGGTATGTGGGGAAGTGATGGAATGAGGGGGTGGCGGGTGAGAGAGCACGTGGAGGAGAGAGAGGTGATGGGGTGTGACAGGGGAAAGGGGGAGTAAGAGAGAGAGCGGAATGCACAGGAAAAAAAAGTGTAAGCGTTGGTTATAGTGACTATTTATTTCAGTCTTTTCCTGCCGTTGCTCTGATGATGCCCGGATCTTGCAGTCGGATTTAAGAGTTGGCCCCCAAGCCAATGTGATGAGTTTGACGAGCCTGGTTTAGAGCTGTGCATATACAGTACCAGGTAATCCGAATTTAATAGCTGATGCTTTGTCGCAATTCAACTTCAACAGCTGACCAGACGGCAACGCAAAGTCCATCTCATCTCTAAATTCTGATCGCAACCAATTGAAGGATTTCGTTCGGCAATTGCTAGCAACAGGTACTTGGGCAGTGTACTGTTGTGCTTTGTCTGAATGGTCGACGATTATATCCGGTCATTGTAGCAATGGACAAGTCGAAGAAATACAATGGCTGATCTATATTTTGCTCAAACATGGGGAGGGTTTTGCGCCTGCAAACATTCCTTAATGGGTGGCAGCTTTATCTTTTAGGTTATAGGGACCGTACGAAAGTAGTTGTAGCAGCAGTAGGTAAAGGCTTGGTGGAGGACTATGAGGACCATTGATACTAGGAAGCTAATTGATCATTAAGATCTGCGTGAGATTGGAGTGGTGCACCTGCTGGTTTGCATTTCTCAATTTAAATCATTATTATTTAGGGCTGCATTTGTTTTTTGACTTTTTGGGGCGCTCTCTGTGTGGGTGAATTGATGCCATCTTCAAAAAAATGTCTAATGAAGAGTTAAGAGCCTCGAATGTATCTTTATATAGAAATAAGGTTTGTATTGTCATTCTGCACTCTTTGACTGACCAGCAAGTAAAAGGTTCTTATATCTGCATCAACTATTTTGGTGAGCACATATTATGCCCAGTAAAAATGTTTATTGAATTACAATATAGTTCAACCAGCAGTAGGTGGATCTTGTCTTAATCATCAAGACGGGTCATTGTTGTCTCATCAGTTTGTGGCAGTATTTAAAAAGTGTTTGCTAGCTTTGGGTTTGGATCCATAGAATGATGGGACACATTATTTTATCATTGGGGCTGGAGCTTAGCTAGGTAGGGACGGTTTGTTAGTTACACAGCATTATAAAACAGATTGGGAGGTGGCGATCCAAACATTATAAAAAATTACGTACGGAGTCAATTTCATTTTATTTCCTTGTTTTAATTTTGTTTGCAGCTAATTTTTAAATATAATTTGAATTTTTTTTATGTGAATAATTAAAATGAGTATTTCATTGAGGTCAGTTTCCGGCAACTATCTGGATTCTTGATGATGATGCTTCGGTGTTTAGTGAGTCTGGGCCCTAATGTGATGTTAACGCCCATTAATCATAATCACAGTATTCGCTAAGGCAAATAACGTGAAATGAACCATGTTATACTCCTGTAAAAAACACAACATTATTTAAGGCATACCTACCTCTGGCATTACTCCCAGACAGGCTCTCAGCCAGGCCCTGAAATAGGGCTCTTGCTACAGAGGAAAGTTATTTTTTGCATATAATTAAGCCGTTAACGCACCGAAAGTAACAGCTGATCGTTTGTAACATAATACCCTGTTGTTTTTCCTGATTTAAATCAGCAATTTCCTCCAGAAGCCTACATGAGTATAAGTCATATAGAGTATCTTGCCCCTCCCTCCCCCCTTCTCAGATTGGGGTTAGGGAGGGCCCACCTATAGAAAAAAAAACAGGATTTATACAATCTTTCGCTTCTGAGATTACCATGGTAACCTTTAAACTGCACAGGGCTCTAGAAAGAGCTGCATTTTAACCTTCCAGATACGTAACATTTGAATTTCTAATATATATAGTTACATAGTTACACAGTTACACAGTTACATATTAGATGAGGTTGAAAAAAGACATAGGTCCATCAAGTTCAACCTATGCTAAATTTAGACAACAGATACTTTATCCTATAGCTATACTTACTTATTGATCCAGAGGAAGGCAAACAAAAAACCCCATTAAGGAAAAATTAATTCCTTCCTGACTCCAAGAATTGGCAATCGGATTAATCCCTGGATCAACAATATCTTCTGAAGGGAGCATCATATTTACTAATTATAATAACACAGCTTTGGAAAGGTAAGAAGGGATCTCTTCAAGTTAAAAATACGATGTAAATAAAAACAACTATCAGTGCAGACCGCTGCTTTGAAGTAGCTTAGTGAATCGAGGCATATTATGCCTCCATGAGGAAACTTGAATATTACATCCCAATATTACACTGAATATGTAGTTCCTTGCCAGACATAACTGACAAGTTACCATTATTTTCGTCCACAATATCTGAATACCTTTATTAGGGGCAGATTCATCAAGTGCAAGTACTGGTTAGAACAGGGGTGCACAAATTGGGGGGGCGCGAGATTTTTTTGGGGGGGTGCGGTAGTTGCAGAGGCCTTGCACTTTTCCCCAAGGCATTTAAATTAAACGCAAGGCCTCTGCAACTCAATTTACTGCGATTCAGCCGGCTTCAGGCGACACGTTGCCATGGCAATGCAGCATCAAATGACGCCGCAGGGTCATGTGACGTTACAGTACGTCACATGACCCCGCGGCGTCATTTGACACCGCACTCAGGTAAGGGTGGGGGGGGGGGAGGCGAGCACTTGTGGAGAGCAGGCAACAAAAGTTTGCACACCCCTGAGTTAGAACACCCGATCCAGTGTTAACTCCCATTGACATGAATAATGTATATATTGCAGCACGGCCGCTACAGAATGAGACCGAAAAAGAACCGCGATCTTTACATGACAGCCTGTTCATAAAACACCTTTTATTTTGCAATGCTGCGGAAGCATAATGAGAGTTAATGTCTTCTGCTCAATTTTCATCCCCCCTCGTATATTGAAAGCGATGAAAACGGTATCATTATCAGCTTCTTTCCCAGGAAACTCATCAGCTATTCATGGGAGAGATAAGCAATCTTCCAGCACCCAGTCTGAAATAAATGGCATGCAATGACACATATGCTTATCTCTTTATCTTCTATTGGCCTCTGACTGCTCTTTTGCTGTGTATCATCATGGACCGACAAATAAAATTGTCAGTCATACTACTTACTCAATCAACTGTGAGCAATAATATTTTAACCAAATTAGCAGGGCAGATGCACAGCTGGAAATATGTATCCAGGATTATCGATGTCACAGTTACCTGCGTATTTGACATTGTGCTGTTTTCGGTATCTTCGTTAGGACCAAAGTAAATGAATGGTAGTGATTTGTTTTTTAAATGAGTTAAATGTCGATGATGCCATTAAAAGAATATCAGAAAATGATCAACAACGTTCTTTTTTTTTTTTCACTTTTACCATTTGCATGGGAACCACATAATTTGGACGGTTTTGCCATCCTTATAAAGACAGTTTGCCATTGAAAAGAAACCCACATTTAGGTTACAGATTCTAAATGTGGCCCGGTCCCCCCTGGGTCCCCCTTACCTTCCGCTGCGGCTGCGACCGGCAGCTGAGGATGGGGAGAGGCGGGGAGGGCTGCGGGTGAGCGCGCGGCAGTTGCGCAGGCTATCGGGTTGCCGGAGGCTCCCGGTGGCTTCCTTTGCAGGGCACTGCCATCTTCAATGTGGTTGGTGCGCATGCGCAGAAGTAAGTAGCGGCGGCCATTACATGATAGAACTCCGCAGCGGAACTACAATCCTCAGCAGCCCCTAGGGCTGCTAGACACATGGGTTGCAGCAGCCAATCGTGGGGCCGGATTGCCCTGCTCCGCAGAAAGATACATTTGGCGCGCCAGAGACCACGCCAGTCGGAGCTGGGACAAGGAGAGGGTAGGGTGTGTGCAGGGTGTCTGTGGCCCCTGCACTAGGCCAGAGACCCCCATAGGCCCCAGCTAGGCCCAGACTCCCCTGTAAAGCTTGTGGCTGCTACATGGACAGGTCCTTAGACAGGGACACTGCCCCATTATCTCATTATTGTTAGGGACACAGCAAAGAATGCCGCACAGCAGATGCGGCCTGTGGTCTGGGACCAGACCACCAACGCATACAGAGACTGTGAAGGTGGGACCCTCCAGCTGGATACCACCCTACGTGGAGGCGGACTCATCGTTGACGACGAAGGCATGGGACCGGGCGGCCCCTTGTCTTCAGTCAGCGCTACCGGGTGCTGGAGCACCCGCCAGGTCTCTCTACATCTCCATGTGCACCAACAATAACACGTTAGTTGTGAGCAGTGCTGTCACACATATCGGGTGGGTTGACTTCTGTGGACACTGGGTGGTTAGGTGCCATGGGGCACCTCAGTACTTTGGGGATATCCCATCAGGGTGTGGACGCTGGTTTGGAGGGTACTGTGGGAGGTTACGGTCGTGCGTGGCCTATTTGGTGTGTGTTATATTGTTATCTCTACCATCATCTGCATGTAGTAAACTGTTATCATATACGTGTGTAGTTATTGCATTGGGTCCTGTGAAGGGGTTATCCGGCGCTGTCAGGATCCCGCACAGGTGGAGGTACTGTCACCAGATGATCAGGTACACCCCAGGCTCCCAGCAGCAGAGGTTCAGGCCTCCTGTGAGCCGCAGGTAAAGCACCACACACACGTTGTAACCGCCTCATCTCCCATAGGGTGGGGGGAAACAGCGCTACATACATTTTAATGGCTAACTGTGTGAGAGTCTCTGCTTTCACGTGTTGGGGATATAGAAACCCAACGTGTTTATTGTGTAACTGTGACTGGATGGAGTCCCTGTCTAGGTATAAAATGAATGTTTAACTGCTGAACCCCAAGAAGTATGGGTATTTGCTGCACACCAAAAGTAAGACAAACAGTGATACTTTTACTGGTGCTCCTTAGTCCCAGGAAAACCTGTGTTCCGTTCAATGTATCCATTATGATTGATGGACAAGGGCACACGGATTTGAATAAAAAAAATAATTTATTGTGCCACAGAATGCAACGTTTAGGCCTGCGGGCCTTTCTCCCTTTACTTTACTTTACAGGCCGAAACGTTGTAGTCTATGGCACAATAAAGTCTTTTTTTAGTCAAATCCGTGTGCCCTTGTCCATCAATCATATTAACTGATGAACCGAGCACCGAGGCTTTCCATCTCTCCCCTTTCAAATTAAGAGTGGCACGAGACAGGGATGCCCATTATCCCCTCTTCTGTTCGCTCTATGTATAGAACCACTGGCGGCGCAAATTAGAGACAACCCGGACATCTCAGGGTTAAACGCATATTCTCAAACACATAAAGCGGCCCTGTACACAGATGATATCCTACTAATTATCTCAAAGCCCCTCACCTCCTTGCCAAACCTATTGGATTTATTGGACAGATTCTCGAACATTTCGGGATTTAAAATAAATCAAGCTAAATCTGAAGCCCTCAACATCAATCTCCCTAGACACGTAGAGAAGTTATTGCAACTACATTTTAACTTCCACTGGCAACAGAAATACATAAAATATCTAGGAGTCCACATAACCAAGAACATCAAAGACATTTACAATGCAAATTACCCCAACCTAATTCGGACGTTGATAGCTGACCTCCATAAATGGTCCTCTATACGAATATCCTGGATAGGTAGGATACATAGTGTCAAAATGAACCTACTCCCCCGTATCCTATACCTTTTCCAGACGTTACCAGTGCCACTCAGACTGAAGGATTTGCTCTCACTTCAGTCTGAAATCTCCAAATTTATCTGGGGAGGGAAAAAACCGAGAGTCAACAAATTAAATATGAAAAGATCTGTCCTAGCGGGGGGCCTAGCGGTACCCTGCCTGCTCTCATATTACAAAGCGGCTCAATTAAGCCAAATTGTTCAATGGCAATCCAGTCCACATTAAAAACGGTGGGTGGAATTAGAGAGTGCTGCCTGCGCTCCTTTGAAAATACGCAACTTGATTTGGCTACCTAAAACAGCACGACGATCTGCTGACATGCCGCTTTCCTCAATGACCAACTCGTTGTCTATCTGGGAGGCCAATAAGACTAAATACTCCCTCACAACGAGTAATTCTTCAATGTCCCCAATTTGGAACAATCCCAAGTTCGCTCCTGGCCTACTGGAGGGAGATGCATCAATTTGGAAACAAAAAGGTTATATACGAATCAAAGATCTGGAGGGTTACAATAGCAAGATTAAAACGTTTGATCACATCAGACTAGAAAAAGATATACCCCACTCAGAATTTTTTAGGTACCTCCAGCTCCGAGCATTTTATAACAAATTGGCCCCATACCCCCCCCCCCCTGACGTCATTCGAAAAGCTCTGTCTGGCAGAGACCGACACAAAGGGACTCACATCACAATTGTACAAGGAAGTAGTTGATTCTGCGAGCTCTAGACAACAGCCACCGTCATTTAGAACCCAATGGGAAAGAGACCTGGGAGAGACATTAGAAGACAACGAGTGGAACGCTATATATCTGGCCACGGCAAAAAGCTCCATATGTACCACACTAAAGGAGAATGCATATAAGGTCCTAATGCGGTGGTACCTCACCCCAATGAAATTAGCCAAGTTCGTGCCTGGATCCTCCCCGCTATGCCCACGGCAGTGCGGAGGATCGGCCGATCTGTTACATATGCTGTGGTCTTGCCCGCGGATCTCCCCACTATGCGAAGAAATTAGAAATTGGATACAGAGGGTCTTCGACCTCACTATTCCCCCAGACCCATGGCTATTCCTCTTGAATAGACCACTAACGGGGCTGTCCAAAGCAAACAATAAACTAATAGCACATTTTGCAATAGCCACACGGAGCGAGATCGCAGCACTATGGAAACCCCCCGAAATTCCAAGTATCCCAAAGATTCTAAAATCGATTGTGGTTTATCTGCCAGATGGAAAAGTTGACGAGTCTAGTCAACGACACTGGCACCAATTATCTCAAAGTATGGACGCCTTGGCTGGCGCAGACGGATATCCTCGGGGTTGAGAGGAACACAATCTGGCTGTGATAGATGCAGGTGCGTTCTCCTTTAGGAGTGGAGACTCAGCTCACGACGACTTCACAGACAAATAGACAGCCCACAGAGGTGATAAACTGGAGAGGACGCAACCCACAAAGAGCCTTACTAGGAACGGTTGAGAGACCTAGCACGAGTGGATGCTCCTCTCTCGGCCGCATTGCCCCTTACTCCCTTCCTACCCTCCCCATCTCACACCCTTTTTTTTTTTCTTTTGTCGTTATTGATTTTGTTTTTGTGTTTGTCAATTTGAATTAATTGTATTATGTAAATTATGTTATTATCTTTATTGCTAGTCCACCCAAAACAACCCGGTCGAGTAGGGCGCGAATAACCAGGATATGTCTCACGAGCTGACATACGGTACAGTCTATAGCGGAGATTTACACTAAAAATGAATGTAATGTATACTGTATTCTGTATCACTTGTTTGGGAAAAATGCAATAAAATCTAAGTTACAAAAAAAAAGAGAGAGATGTAGATGGGTGGGGTGAGAAAGGGATGTTTGAAGACACTTGAAGGATAATAAAATGGTGACAAGGAATGTGAGAACAGGGATGAAGGGTCTGTACATATAACAGCAGCACGGAGGGGGAAGGGGATGCTGTGGAGGGAGAGATAAAGATAGGAACATTGGCAGAGAGGCAGGGAGGATCATTACAAAAAATTCTGACAGCGTGTGAGAAAACCCATATCCGCATTAAGTTCTCTTGTTTTGGTTTCAAAGACTCTTATCATTCTGAGTTCAAATGTTTTCCATTCTTGGGTGCGTTTAAACATTCCATTGAGGATTTTGATTTTTTTTAATCATTTATATGTAACAGGTGTTCCCCCACCCTCTGGGAGACGTCACTGTTACCTGTCCTCTCGCTGTGCTGTACCTGTGAGGCTTACAGGATTGCTGAGTGTCCGCCGCTGGTAGTGGGGAAGACAGGACAGGCTTTTGGATATAGAGCTCTCATCTCGTACATGGGTGCAGCACCTTCATTCCCCGCAGGCCCCATCAGTGCTGGGTGCAGTCCCTGCAGGAAACCCATCTTGCACTCCCCCTGATAAACTGCAGTCACATGCAGGAGTATTACAAGTGCAAAACGTGATATATCAAAAGTGGCGCTCTATTATAAGCTTTAAACACGTGTTAATCCAATATTAACATATAAACCTTAAATTGAATAAATATAAGTGATACAAACAAATCCTTGAATGCTGCTGTGACCCAGTGCAGGACTGCTCTCTCAATCCCAGGTGAATATGACAACGTGGTGATCAAAGGGAAGCGCAAACATGTGGAAATATAAAAAATAAAACTGATGGTGCAGCCAGCCCGACAAACCGGAACTCCCGAAGTCTCACTGACGTCACATCCGCCCTGCTCGAACGCACGAGTGAGACGCACGCCGAGAAGAGGGAAGGAAAAACTGCACAAAGACACCGGAGGCGAGATCCATTGCGTATCTAAATGCTTTTAAATAGCATACATCATGTGAGTGTATTGTTATATTTTTAACCACTTGAATACAGTTTTTAAACAGATCGCGCTATGTTGGCTTTTCTGTGTTTAACCATTTAAGGAATACATTCCCACACCGAGGTTCCAGCCAGTTTATCATCACTGCAGACATATACCCAAAGATACCTTTATGTACACAGTATCATCCTCACACTTGTGAGTATAAATAACAGCAGACTTAAAGAAGAATACGCATTTATTTGTCACAATACTGCACCATCAGTTTTATTTTTTATATCTCCACATGTTTGCGCTTCCCTTTGATCACCACGTCGCCACATGCAGGAGTATAAAAGCAGCAACTGGTCTTTATTGAGTACAGCCGTACACATCAGCAATGCCTTTTCTTCTGGTCCCTAGACTCACGCCCCAGGGCTTGAGGGCCCAAAGGTCTATCCCTGACTCCCATGCTCCCTGGTGGAGTATGGGGTAGTTGCTCCAACTCCCCTGTTGGAGGGATCTCTCTCTCTCTTCCCTGAGGAAGGAGAACTCCCTAAATTTGGATCTGCAGCCCCTTTTGTACCCAGGGGAGGGTCCTAGGTCTGAGCCCCTGATAGGGCAGTACACAGGTCTTAGGTCCACCCCCCCTGTCACTCAAGGGAGTTGTTTACTGCTGCAGCAGCAAGGGCACAACATATGAACCTTATCTATGTTTACACCCGTATGAGAGGAGAACCAATGTGAAGATCCGTCTAACGACAAACATCAAGATTACAGTAAGAAGAAGAGACAGAAAGAGAAGACCATAAAGAAAGAAGAAGGATCATCCAGAAGAAAGACAAGACTGCAAAAGAAACCTTGATGGGATACAACTTACACAAGGCCGTGTAAGTTTTCCTTTTATTGATTTATTTCGCATCCATAGACTTATTTCACCCACATAAGTCTTAATCCTTCTCTAGGGAGTACAAATCTCCCTCTGAGGACACTTCAAGGGTGTCAGAACCCCACTGAACATCATAGAGAGATAATACAATCACACTCCACCATTCCTTACGCTGTGCTCCCCCATCCCTTCTCACATTCCATGAACCTAACACTGCCTGCTCTGGTACCAGGGCTTAGGTGTTAGGTAGGGTAGAATAGTAGCCATGGGGATACATGGCTGTATATAGTAACAGAGTATGGGTAAATGTTACTCATTTGAAGTACCGTGCCAAGGAGAAAGGTGAGTCGGCTAGGTTAGCAGTGTGTATTAATCTTTATTGCATATTTTATTATATTTATTTATAAAATGTTTTACCAGGAAGTAATACATTGAGAGTTACCTCTCCTTTTCAAGTATGTCTTGGGCACACATATGTCACGTGCTCACTTGTGTGCTGTTCGTGACAGATGGTATATTGTGATGGATTGAGGGGAGATATTGTTCATTTGAGGGACCTTGCGAGGTGGCGATTGAATCAGCTAGATAGCTGTGTGTATGTTATGCTTGCACTCACCACGAACAAGGGGGGACCCCGGTACTGAGGTGGGAGAGTATAGAACACACCATCCACAGCAGCGGAGGCGCGTCTGGAGAGTGGATAGTCAAGGTTAGCCGGGTCAAGGTTGGAGAGAGTAGAATGGTCTTGATACTTGCCGAGGTCAGAGGTTGGAGCCGGGAGTGTAGTCGGTAGCCGGGTGCCATGGTCAAGGGGTTGAAGCCAGTAGGATAGTCATTGTTTGTGTGCCATGGTCAGGGATAGAGCGCTACGGAAGGTCAGAGGCAAGTCGGGGTCAAAATCGAGAGAAGGGTCCAAAGTCTAGCCGGGTCGGTACACAGGAGATCAAACACAGGAAGTAGGCAAGGCAAGGGAAAATCACAGGAACAGGGACGTGGGAACAGCAAGGCTACAATGAACTATGCTCAGCCAAAGAAGGAAGGGGAAGGCTGAGCATAAATGGAAAAGAGGAACCAATGGGACTGAAGGGAGGAGCGGAGGTGCGGCCTCTGTGGAGGCAAGGATAGGCTGTGAGGTGCAGGAGCCAGGTGGGAGTGATATAGTGATTTGACTCGCAGCTGGGGAGCGGTGCACGAGCGTCACGTGTGCGCGCTGCACGCGGCGGACGCACATCGCAAGCGGGCGGTGGAGCCAAGCACCGCGGAAGTGTACAACGTTCTGCGCGTGCGCTCTGTAAGCGGCACGGAGGTGTGTGGAGCAGCAGGTAAGGAGGGAACACGCCGCAGGGGACGTGTTCCCCAATTCCTTACAGTGTATTACCTCTTGTCCCATATACAGGTAACGTTCTCACAGGTGTCACGTACGGGAGACACTGTAAAAAGGAATGTTTGTTTTGCTTTATCTTGACTGCTCAACTTGAACCTCCTTTTCCCAGCAAGGACCTGATGCCAGACGAAGACTAAAGACAGGGTCTTTCTGGCCAAGGGCACAGTCCTGTTCGGGACGGTTAACTTGGACTGTTCCATGGTGCTGAAAGTAAGCTCCTTTACGTTTGTTATATGTTAAAAGTAATCTCTTTTGTGTTCCACCTTTTGAGGCTGAAAAAAATCCTATATTCCCCCAATGTGTCTTCACAGCCTTACTGCAACAGTAACATTAAAGGCAAATGTCCCAATTAGCGTCGCATCATGCCAAAGGAACTATTGGAGTTTGTTTTAAAATGTTTTACTTTGTATTATTTCCCAGTTATCAGGACAAACAGCATACCAACATCGTTGAGAACAAACTTGTGTCCTGTTGTCCGGTTACACTAGTCCAAAATTGTTTCGTTTTCTTAACAAATCTGCAACATTTACAGATCTTTTTTTCCATATCCAAACACACCCAAGGGTTTAATCAGGAAATGTGTAAGAAGATGGTAAACTTTCATGCAAACTAAGAGACAACAAACCCCCCAAAGTTAGTGCTTTCTTTGGGATGCAAATTGGAGAAGACCCTATAACTTACTTTAAATCAAGGGCTACAATATGCCAGTGCTTTTTGACAATGCCACAAACACTGCCATATTCAAGGCTAAAACTGGTAATGAATTTGGGTGCCTTTTTAATAGCCCCATCTAAACCAATAATGTCCCTCTTATTCTTTCCCACTGCAGGTATTAGGGACCTTCAATCACTATTGCAAGTTCTCCAATAAGCTTCTTCCAACATTCACCCTGGATAGTCTCCATTTCGAGATCTAGTTAGGAGGTCATCTGCTCTCAGCTGAAACGTATCCCAGTCAGAACAATTCCTTCTAATCCATAGCAATTGCCTGACCAGGATACCCTGTACCAGAGATCTGGGGTGACAACTATCTGCACTAATTAATCTATTACCTGTGTTCCTCTTCTATAAATGTCCCTATGAATTGTCATATCTTCATTTACCCTAAGGGTGACATCTAAAAAATGCATACTCGAAGAATGTATATAGTCGGGGAACCGCCAAGTTACATCATTGCGCAAATCACATTCTTTCGATGAATCTCTGAAAATGATCTATATAGATGCTCCAATGCTGTGTTGGATAGAAACTGGACCTGGGTTTCAAATCGGGCCATTGCCCTATAGGAGACTCCAATTCATCCTCCACTTTCCATTAATAGAGATTCCAAATCTTGTACGGTGTCATTGATCCCTGAAATATACGTCCAGTTCTTATATCCTAAGCTCCTCCATGGAGGAGACATACCCCTCTGAATCCAATTGATCCTTCTCCTCGGTAGACGGAAGAAAAAAAAGTTGTCAATGTTGTTAAACCACGTACCAGCTAATTCACATCCAATATAGTATTAAATAAATTTAAATGAGTGCTCGGGGCAAAGGATAGCCCTTTGCTCAAAACAAATAAATGCTTTGGAGTAAGAGGATCCTTTGACAAGCGAAGCACGCCAGTGACATTCAGCCACTTCCATCTGATTCATACACAAATGCTGCATATCTACATCACGTGGCTGATTTTCTAACACATACAGTACATTGCTGTCATTTGATTGACTTCTGAAAGCTTTTATCCAGCGTCAGCTACATGATGAAAGGTGTCAAAAAAATATTCTCCTTCAAACATGTCCTGGAAATGTAATGATGTATTTTATACACACGCAGGAAGCCTGTTACCTTTAGCTGCTTCGCTTCCCGACGTTTCCACCAGTGTAATTGGTACGCTCCTCTTCTGGCTACAAAAAAAAAGGAGCGACTAACAGAGTAATTCAATATACACCGTCAATCCCTATGGACTTCAATGGGGATATTTCGACATGTGTATAGAATAAGACCCTAAAGGTGCAATCCTGGCCACAGTCAACTTTAACAAAACACATCATTTGAAAGTGGCCATTTATAAGCACAACCTTATTGTTGTCCCCCCAAAGTATATCAAACTGTACTTATGTATGACCAATTCCTGGTTTCCTGATTGCCTCTGGTACAGGAAGAATCTCTGGTTGCTCTGTCCTGTCCCAGAATCCCCAGCCAGGCTTGTGCCTGCTGCTGATTGGTTCTCCCTCACAAGTAAAGGCATATTGCCAAGAAAGATTTAGGGGGTTATTCGATATAGTCTGAAGCTGTATTTTGGGCAATTTTACCATTGACCATTGTCTTTAATGGGGATTTCTGTCCAAAAACAGCCCAAATGGGAGGATTCAGAGGGGACAGGGAGTCACAGGCATCAGAGGAGGCAGGGAGTCACAGGAGTCAGAGAGGGCAGGGAGTCTCATTAGTCAGAGGGGGCAGGGAGTCACAGGCATCAGAGGAGGCAGGGAATCACAGGAGTCAGAGTGGGCAGGGAATCACAGGAGTCAGAGAGGGCAGGGAGTCACAGGAGTTAGAGGGGGCAGGGAGTCTCAGGAGTCAGAGGGGGCAGGGGAGTCACAGGAGTCAGAGGGAGCAGGGGAGTCACAGGAGTCAGAGGGAGCAGGGGAGTCACAGGAGTCAGAAGGGGCAGGGGAGTCACAGGAGTCAGAGGGGGCAGGGGAGTCACAGGAGTCAGAGGGGGCAGGGGAGTCACAGGAGTCAGAGTGGGCAGGGAGTCACAGGAGTCAGAGAGGGCAGGGAGTCACAGGAGTCAGAGGAGGCAGGGAGTCTCAGGAGTCAGAGTGGGCAGGGGAGTCACAGGAGTCAGAGGAGGCAGGGAGTCTCAGGAGTCAGAGGGGGCAGGGAGTCACAGGAGTCAGAGGGGGCAGGGAGTCTCAGGAGTCAGAGGAGGCAGGGAGTCTCAGGAGTCAGAGGGGGCAGGGAGTCACAGGAGTTAGAGGGGGCAGGGAGTCTCAGGAGTCAGAGGGGGCAGGGGAGTCACAGGAGTCAGAGGGAGCAGGGGAGTCACAGGAGTCAGAAGGGGCAGGGGAGTCACAGGAGTCAGAGGGGGCAGGGGAGTCACAGGAGTCAGAGGGGGCAGGGGAGTCACAGGAGTCAGAGTGGGCAGGGAGTCACAGGAGTCAGAGAGGGCAGGGAGTCACAGGAGTCAGAGGAGGCAGGGAGTCTCAGGAGTCAGAGTGGGCAGGGGAGTCACAGGAGTCAGAGGAGGCAGGGAGTCTCAGGAGTCAGAGGGGGCAGGGAGTCACAGGAGTCAGAGGGGGCAGGGAGTCTCAGGAGTCAGAGAGGGCAGGGAGTCACAGGAGTCAGAGGAGGCAGGGAGTCACAGGAGTCAGAGTGGTCAGGGAGTCACAGGAGTCAGAGTGGGCAGGGAGTCACAGGAGTCAGAGTGGGCAGGGAGTCACAGGAGTCAGAGTGGGCAGGGAGTCAGAGGAGGCAGGGAGTCACAGGAGTCAGAGTGGGCAGGGAGTCTCAGGAGTCAGAGGGGCAGGGGAGTCACAGGAGTCAGAGTGGGCAGGGAGTCACAGGAGTCAGAGTGGGCAGGGAGTCACAGGGGTCAGAGGGGACAGGGAGTCACAGGGGTCAGAGTGGACGGGGAGTCACAGGAGTCAGAGGGGTCAGGGAGTCTCAGGAGTCAGAGTGGGCAGGGAGTCTCAGGAGTCAGAGGGGGCAGGGGAGTCATAGGAGTCAGAGTGGGCAGGGAGTCACAGGAGTCAGAGTGGGCAGGGAGTCACAGGGGTCAGAGGGGACAGGGAGTCACAGGGGTCAGAGTGGGCAGGGAGTCACAGGAGTCAGAAGGGTCAGGGAGTCTCAGGAGTCAGAGGAGGCAGGGAGTCTCAGGAGTCAGAGTGGGCAGGGAGTCACAGGAGTCAGAGGAGGCAGGGAGTCACAGGAGTCAGAGGGGGCAGGGAGTCACAGGAGTCAGAGTGGGCAGGGAGTCACAGGAGTCAGAGGAGGCAAGGAGTCACAGGAGTCAGAGGGGGCAGGGGAGTCACAGGAGTCAGAGTGGGCAGGGAGTCACAGGAGTCAGAGAGGGCAGGGAGTCACAGGAGTCAGAGGAGGCAGGGAGTCACAGGAGTCAGAGTGGGCAGGGAGTCACAGGAGTCAGAGAGGGCAGGGAGTCACAGGAGTCAGAGGGGGCAGGGAGTCTCAGGAGTCAGAGGGGGCAGGGGAGTCACAGGAGTCAGAGTGGGCAGGGAGTCACAGGAGTCAGAGGGGGCAGGGAGTCACAGGAGTCAGAGGGGGCAGGGGAGTCACAGGAGTCAGAGTGGGCAAGGGAGTCACAGGAGTCAGAGAGGGCAGGGAGTCACAGGAGTCAGAGGAGGCAGGGAGTCACAGGAGTCAGAGTGGGCAGGGAGTCACAGGAGTCAGAGGAGGCAGGGAGTCACAGGAGTCAGAGTGGGCAGGGAGTCACAGGAGTCAGAGGAGGCAGGGAGTCACAGGAGTCAGAGGGGGCAGGGAGTCACAGGAGTCAGAGTGGGCAGGGAGTCACAGGAGTCAGAGGAGGCAGGGAGTCACAGGAGTCAGAGGGGGCAGGGAGTCACATGAGTCAGAGGGGGCAGGGGAGTCACAGGAGTCAGAGTGGGCAGGGAGTCACAGGAGTCAGAGTGGGCAGGGAGTCACAGGAGTCAGAGTGGGCAGGGAGTCACAGGAGTCAGAGGAGGCAGGGAGTCACAGGAGTCAGAGGGGGCAGGGAGTCACAGGAGTCAGAGGGGGCAGGGAGTCACAGGAGTCAGAGGGGGCAGGGAGTCACAGGAGTCAGAGGGGGCAGGGAGTCACAGGAGTCAGAGGGGGCAGGGAGTCACAGGAGTCAGAGGGGGCAGGGAGTCACAGGAGTCAGAGGGGGCAGGGAGACATAGGATAGAGACACACAGCCTCACCTCTCTACTGCTCATGCTAATTCCTCCTCCTCTGCTTGGCCACACCCCACAGGCTCTTGACACCCCCACCTGATTGGCTGCTGCTGGGCAACGCAGCCAATCAGGATAGAGGAAACTGCCCTGCTCTCTCTCTGCTCTGGGAGATCAGGGAAATCCCACCACACCCTTTTGATCCTCGGACCACCGGTTGGGAAACACTGCTATATACAGTAGAATAGGGCCTTAGGAGGGGGTTACAGATATGTGGAGAAATGACCTTTAACATGAATGGGCTGCAAAATATAAGGAGTAGAAATGAAAATAGACATTTGTGGTAATGTTTTTTTTCTCTGCCAGATATAAAACAGCGTGTATGGTTTATACAGTAAGAAAACAACCTTTACGACGGGTTCCCTTGTGTTTATTATTTGGAAGGTGACGATTCAGAGAGAGACGTACTTGTTAAGCTCACAACAATCTCTAATAGTGTCTTCCAATTTGCTCCTGTCTGGGTCAGGACCTTGGCTGCCATCTTTAGAAGATTCTAAGGAACTTTGAAGTGAGAAAATTGTAGGATCAAAGACATACGACGGACACGCCCCACTCGGTTGATGTTCTAAGATGCAAAATGCTGTCGTTTGATTAACTATTTATTTTTTTCTAAAGCTTTCGCAGTACACCAGGAATATAATAAAAATTAAAAACAATGTAAACCGGAGGTGCATGCACGACACCAGGCGGGACGGTCGCATTGGAGATGAGGCTCCGGTGAGGCGTGCCGACGGCACCCATAAAGATAACCCAAAATACTCCCGAACCCTGCAAAAACAGAGCGCTCACTTTAAGGACGCATAAATATGCCCCCTACCCCTCAGAAACAACCAAAGGCCACGGACCTTGCAGGATTCTTCCAGAGACGCGGCTCGCCAAGATTGATGGCGGAACATGGTGGCCCTTCCCGGGCGTCAATCAGGTTCTGACCAGGAGAAAGAACAGGCGCCAGGTATTATATAAAAAAAGATCTGGACAATCTTGTAGACAGCCTGATAATAAAAATCACACCACATTTCAAACTAATCTGCAGAAAGCAATTACAGAACTAAAACAAGACATACTTATTCTCCCTAACACAGAGGACACTAGTGCTGGAGGAAAAGATTGAGGAATCTCTGATCTGGTAGGCTAATAAAGGGGATTCATGGTCTAAATTCTCAGAGGGCTTTGTGAACTTACAGGAGCCGGTAGAAGACATAGAGAATCGGGAGCGTAGGTAAGATCTACGTATAAGAAATTTCCCCGAAACGGTCTATAATGAGGGAAATCCAGGCATATTGGAAAATACTATTTCTGATTATTATTATACTTATTCCGCCCCTGACTGAATTAGACAAGCACTTGGACCAGGCGCACACGGCCGTGGCGACAAAACAAAAAAAAGTTTGGGATCTGTGGATCCACAGGTAACTGGTTGCCCATTACAACACCTAGAGAGATAGGGAGACACAAATTTGGAAACTTATGAAACTTATGATAATTGTATGTGCTATGTACCCAATCCTGAGTATACTAGCTTTATGATGGAGCCGGTACACCATGGGAGCTCTTTTGTGTACTAACTGTTGCAGGCCTGTACTTTGCAATGGGTGCTTCGGTATCGCGTTGCTTTGTAGGCAGCGCTCGGCCTCTCGATCACATCTGAACTGTAACGTCGGCTCCTGCTGCCACATGCACACTTTCCAATCCTCGACTGAACCTGATAGCCCTCAGGTCCACGCAGATCTGACTCAACATGGCTTCCCCCCTTTTTAAAGGCTCCTCTCCCTCATAGTCCCTCCTCCTCCCCAGCTGCTATCATTGGCTGTCCATTACAGTCACATAGCCCAGAGCACCTTGGAGTGGAGCCTGCCAGGGGGCAGTGAGTGTGTGATGAGCTCATTACACATTGGGTTACAATAATATTATGGAAACATTTTCTAGTATGTGTTATATAGGAAATTAGTAAAGTAGCTTAGCATATGTTTGACAATAATAATGTCAAATAAACACATGATGTAAGAACCACACTGTTACATGCAAACTCTCCAACTGTCCCAGTTTTTTTGAGTATTTACTTGTTTTTGAGTCTAGTACCTAATGAAAACCCAGCTGCACCAATTGTAACAATAATTTTACTTCATATAGCACTTTTCCCCCAATGGGACTAAAAGCGCTTCACAATTACAGTACAGTGAGGTCACATTCAAATTTTACGGACATAGGGCCTCATGCAGTAAGCCCCGATACAAAATTTTCGGCACGAATAGCGAAAAGGCTTTTTTTTGGGCGATTTGCCCTCGCAGTATTCAGTAAGGGCCGAATCCTTCCGATCCCTGCTGAAGCACTGCGAAAGCAAAGCTGCCGATGAGCTGTGGCGATACAGCCTGGCTCCCAATAAGGCTCCCGATAAGCCTTTGGTGCCGATAGATCTTTGCAGCTGAGAGAGACAAGCCGCTCTCTCAGCGCACACATCGGCACCAAAAAAAGTATTTAAAAACAACTTTTACTCATAGTGTACATGTGCAGGGGGTCTTCGGAGCTGAACCGCGTTGGTTTGAGGTCCGGGGACCCCCTGCCCCCCGAGATACAGGCCCCTTTATGAGGTGCCGGTATCCCTCGGCGTTTAAAGGTCCCGATCACGTGACCGCGACCTGTAAACAAACCAGAGGGATACCGGCACCCCATAAAGGGGCCTGTATCTCGGGGGGCAGGGGGTCCCCGGACCTCAAACCAACGCGGTTCTGCTCCGGAGACCCTCTGCACATGTACAGTATAAATAAAACACACACACATCAATAAAGACTCGTTCCTTACCTTGGCGGCTATGTGCAACGGTAATGAAGCAGCTTGAATGTCTTTTTAATTATACTGTACAGTGAGCAGGGGGTCCCATGAGCTGAACCGCATTGCTTTGTGGAGCAGGGACCCCCTGCTTCCCGAGTTACAGGCCCCGGTATGTGTCATCGGGTGGCAGCGTCGCCGCCATGTTTATAGCGTGGCCGCAATAAACATGGCGTCCACACTGTAACCGATGGCCCAAACCGGGGCCTGTAACTCGGGAGGCAGGGGGTCTCTGAGCCACAAATAAATGCGCTTCAGCTCAGGGGCCCTCCTGCTTCCGCACAATATTATTAAAATACATTAA
Source organism: Ascaphus truei (assembly GCF_040206685.1). Taxonomy (NCBI): domain Eukaryota; kingdom Metazoa; phylum Chordata; class Amphibia; order Anura; family Ascaphidae; genus Ascaphus; species Ascaphus truei. Next base: position 23,864,506 of record NC_134486.1, read on the forward strand.
TGCTGCTTCATTACCATAGCGGATAGCCGCTAAGGCAATGAAGGGGTTAACGCATAGTAGCATGTTTATTGGGGACAAATGCCCCCAATAAACATAGCAGCAATACACAACATACAGTATAGTAATGGGCAGAATGACTATTATCCACAAATGGATAATAGTGCAGTTGTCCATTTACAATACATACACAACAATAAAGACTTTAAATACATATAGCACTCACCCATGTCCCACTGCCACGATGAAGGCAATCCTCATCTTCATCCTGCCCATGCCCCATCCGCTTCTGCAAAACAAACACAAGAATTACAACATCCAAATTAATGTCCCCTAACCCCTTAATCACCATAGCGGTTATTAACCGCTACAGTTATTAAGGGGTTAAGCCACCTTCACCCACATACCCTCCCCCACAAAGCCCCCCAACCACCCTCACCCAATACCCACAGGGGAGTCCTACCAAATACCCTTGGGCCTAATACCCCCTCCTCCAGCACATACAGTACAATAATGAGCCAAATAAATATTATCCACATAGGTATAATACATTATTTGGCCATTATGAAACACATTCAATACCGTGAAAATGTAAAGAAAATTGTACTAATCTCATCAATAAGAAGTCTCCGTCGCCAGCATCATCCTTGGGGTCCGTTGCCAACATTATAAATAGCCACAACATTTCAATATCATTAACATAACACTGAACCCCTTAATCACCTTATCGGGTACTAACCTGAAAGGTAATTAAGGGGTGAAGCCATCCTGCAATGCCTACAACAGTTATGCATAACATCCTCAGTGAAATAAATACCCATTGCCTAACCAAATTCCATTTAATCATTCAATCTGTAGGCTCACATGCCTCATAAAACATTGCATTTACAGTGTATACATGTAGCATAACATGTAAACTGCATGTACACGCTGCAAATCAATGTTAACAATACAATAATCCCACTCAAATCGCCATACATCACAAGAAGTATATTATTTAATCCAATAAACTCACCATCAATGAATTAACACACATCAATTACATCCCTAAACAATTAAAATACCATCCATACCAATTACACAATGAACTAAAGCTATCCTAACAGAGAACCACTTCAAAACATAGAAAAAAGTACACCAACAATTACAATATACTAAAGCAAGGCTTTCTATAACCTACTGTACGGCCTAGAAGCCCAAAACTTACATCTCTCTAATAATAAAATACATTTAGCACACATCAATGCATAGCCACAATGATTAACAATACAGAATAAGAAGCTTTAACAACACTATCATTTCTTACCCTGTATATATATCTGTACACATACATACAGACATACATACAGTGGGAAGAAATGATATGCATTATAAAAAATGAAAACATGACAAAGCAACAAAAAAAACAGTTACATTAAGAACATTTCTTTATTTAACTTACCATTACTTGCCCCCACCGACTCCCGTTGATCAGCTTACTCACGAACCAATCCACGACACCATCCAGGAACAAATCCACGAACCAAACCAGGAACCAATCCAAGAACAAGTGCAGGAACCAATCCAGGAAGCAAGCCACGAAGAAATCCACGAAACAATCCACGACACGATCCAGGAACAGGAACCCATAAAAGAAAAAAACATAACAAATTAAACATTAAAATAATAAAACATGACAATCAAGGGTTGACTTGTTTTATTCTTAGTGAATCTGTATTAAAATACCTTGTTCCGGGGTCTTCTTGACGTCCGGTGCCACGCCCTGGTCTTCAATCTTCAGGAGGAGGTCCTTCCTCCTCGGCGTCTGGCTTCAAAATGAGACGACATAGGCTTTTATAGGCCTATGACGTCACATTTGTCGTCATATGGTTCCCACGGCCCTGATTGGGCCGTGAAAACCATGTGTTTTGGCCGATGTGAAAAAATTTGATGACGTCACTTAAAGGCAATGCCAGCACAGCCAATCAGAATGGCTTTGCTGCAATTGCCTTTAAGAAAACGTCATGAAATGACACATGGCCGGACTCACATGGTACTTGAACCAATCAGAGTAGGGATGGAGTTCCCACGCTCTGATTGGCTGGCTTACCATGTGAGTCCGGCCATGTGTCATTTCATGACGTTTTCTTAAAGGCAATTGCAGCAAAGCCATTCTGATTGGCTGTGCTGGCATTGCCTTTAAGTGACGTCATCAAATTTTTTCACATCGGCCAAAACACATGGTTTTCACGGCCCAATCAGGGCCGTGGGAACCATATGACGACAAATGTGACGTCATAGGCCTATAAAAGCCTATGTCGTCTCATTTTGAAGCCAGACGCCGAGGAGGAAGGACCTCCTCCTGAAGATTGAAGACCAGGGCGTGGCACCGGACGTCAAGAAGACCCCGGAACAAGGTATTTTAATACAGATTCACTAAGAATAAAACTAGTACAACCCTTGATTGTCATGTTTTATTATTTTAATGTTTAATTTGTTATGTTTTTTTCTTTTATGGGTTCCTGTTCCTGGATCGTGTCGTGGATTGTTTCGTGGATTTCTTCGTGGCTTGCTTCCTGGATTGGTTCCTGCACTTGTTCTTGGATTGGTTCCTGGTTTGGTTCGTGGATTTGTTCCTGGATGGTGTCGTGGATGGTGTCGTGGATTGGTTCGTGAGTAAGCTGATCAACGGGAGTCGGTGGGGGCAAGTAATGGTAAGTTAAATAAAGAAATGTTCTTAATGTAACTGTTTTTTTTGTTGCTTTGTCATGTTTTCATTTTTTATAATGCATATCATTTCTTCCCACTGTATGTATGTCTGTATGTATGTGTACAGATATATATACAGGGTAAGAAATGATAGTGTTGTTAAAGCTTCTTATTCTGTATTGTTAATCATTGTGGCTATGCATTGATGTGTGCTAAATGTATTTTATTATTAGAGAGATGTAAGTTTTGGGCTTCTAGGCCGTACAGTAGGTTATAGAAAGCCTTGCTTTAGTATATTGTAATTGTTGGTGTACTTTTTTCTATGTTTTGAAGTGGTTCTCTGTTAGGATAGCTTTAGTTCATTGTGTAATTGGTATGGATGGTATTTTAATTGTTTAGGGATGTAATTGATGTGTGTTAATTCATTGATGGTGAGTTTATTGGATTAAATAATATACTTCTTGTGATGTATGGCGATTTGAGTGGGATTATTGTATTGTTAACATTGATTTGCAGCGTGTACATGCAGTTTACATGTTATGCTACATGTATACACTGTAAATGCAATGTTTTATGAGGCATGTGAGCCTACAGATTGAATGATTAAATGGAATTTGGTTAGGCAATGGGTATTTATTTCACTGAGGATGTTATGCATAACTGTTGTAGGCATTGCAGGATGGCTTCACCCCTTAATTACCTTTCAGGTTAGTACCCGATAAGGTGATTAAGGGGTTCAGTGTTATGTTAATGATATTGAAATGTTGTGGCTATTTATAATGTTGGCAACGGACCCCAAGGATGATGCTGGCGACGGAGACTTCTTATTGATGAGGTTAGTACAATTTTCTTTACATTTTCACGGTATTGAATGTGTTTCATAATGGCCAAATAATGTATTATACCTATGTGGATAATATTTATTTGGCTCATTATTGTACTGTATGTGCTGGAGGAGGGGGTATTAGGCCCAAGGGTATTTGGTAGGACTCCCCTGTGGGTATTGGGTGAGGGTGGTTGGGGGGCTTTGTGGGGGAGGGTATGTGGGTGAAGGTGGCTTAACCCCTTAATAACTGTAGCAGTTAATAACCGCTATGGTGATTAAGGGGTTAGGGGACATTAATTTGGATGCTGTAATTCTTGTGTTTGTTTTGCAGAAGCGGATGGGGCATGGGCAGGATGAAGATGAGGATGGCCTTCATCGTGGCAGTGGGACATGGGTGAGTGCTATATGTATTTAAAGTCTTTATTGTTGTGTATGTATTGTAAATGGACAACTGCACTATTATCCATTTGTGGATAATAGTCATTCTGCCCATTACTATACTGTATGTTGTGTATTGCTGCTATGTTTATTGGGGGCATTTGTCCCCAATAAACATGCTACTATGCGTTAACCCCTTCATTGCCTTAGCGGTTAGCCGCTAAGGTAATGAAGTGGCTTTTAAATGCCTTTTTCCTGCCTCGGATGCATGCCGGGGGGCTCCGGTGCGGGTATCAGCTCCGGAGACCCCCGGCATCAATCACAGGCAGGAAAAGGGGCTGATTTTTTCTAAGTGTCGCCCTTGCCGATGCTTCTCCTTCAGCAAGTTGCCAACTTTAGTTGGCGGGCTGGATTGGCCATAAAATCTCCAATCTGGCCTGCCGATCAGCACAGAAAAGCTGATCGGGGCTTACTGAATTCAGGCGGGAAAAAAAAGTCCCGATAAGTGGCTTATCGGCAGCCGGGTGGCGAAAAAAATTTTTTCGGAAGAAAAGTTGCCGGTAATTCCCACTTATCGGGGCTTACTGAATCAGGAGGGCAAAAAACGGCTATAAAATGCCGAAAAAGCCTTATCGGGGCTTACTGCATGAGGCCCATAGTCTCTCTGACACAAAGGGAGATAAAGTGACTTGCCCAAGCTCACAAGGAGCTGACACCAGGACTTGTTACCAGGTTCCCTTGAGGTAAACTCAGTTTATGTCAGAGCCTGTGTCTTCACTCGCTGAGCCGCTCCCCCTCCCGAGTTCTGCCAGTGTGTGAAGTCTGAGATCCCCATTGTACAGCATATTTGTTGCACCAATTATTTCAATCTTAACAGCTTTAGCTAATTAAATCAACTGCAGATTGATAACAATCTTATTACTTATCAAAACAATAAAGAAAATTACATTTAGCCAAGAGAAATATTCATCCTATTGAGTGTATATAAAATAATTAATACATCTGAAGGTTTTATCAGTAAAATGTAATTTGCATTCAGTAAAAACTGGCGTAGGGTTTATGTGCTTGGGAAACCCTCCATTCTAGACAGACAGAGGTACTAAAGTATAGCTATTCCATGTGCTAAATGTTGGACAGTCTCTCCATAGATCATTGATATTATTTATATATATTAATATATAGCATATATCAGTGCATACTTCTAGTCATTAAAAGAACGCGTGAAATTGTAATGCCATATTTTACGGGTAAAGTGCAGCAAACATAGAAATAAACAATGGCAGAAGTAATACTTGTCTCAGCATGGGGACATTGGGATATGGGATATTGTGATGTACTCCACTGTTCTAACGTTACTAATTAGGTTTGGTAAGATTGTGAAACTGAGAACCATAGCCAGGAACAGGAAGTTTAGACAATTTGCTCTAACTCGTGACACATTTGTAATGTGATCAGGGTCACCACCTTCTACTGAAGGCCAACCCGGAGAAAAATGTTAAATGGTGCGGTGGCCTCTCCCGGCATCCTCCTGCAATTCCCCCTCCAACTGCAGTGAACACGTTGCCGTGAGAACGGGACGCTAAGTGACGTGGTGGCGCTACGCAGTGTCACGTCGCAATGGCAACGTCATGCCGTGCAGCGGCGTGATGTCACGTGGCGTCACGTTGTCACGGCAACGCGGCATCATTTGACGCCGGGCAGCCATGTTCACTGCAGTTGGAGGGGGTATTGCAGGAGGAGGCCGGAGCCGCCGCCGCACCCCGCCACACCCCGCCGCCACCCGGAGATTGACAGGCTAAACCCGTAGCCCGGAGGTAAGTGCCCAAAACCTGGAGTCTCCGGGTCAAACCGAAGAGGTGGCAACCCTGAATGTGCTCAAAAGTTATATTTTTATTTGCTGCACACTGCACGGTGGAGGGTTTTTGTCCCTTTTTTGCCAACCATAACTTATATAATGTGTGGTTTGAACCTATCCCAGCTTCACATTGCAATACCAGTTAACCAGCCTCACACTGATGGGACTCTAAAGGTCGAAATAGCTGTCTGTGAGCATGTTTATTGGCTCTGCACTTCTTAAACCCAGGCTGTGCTGAAAAGCTGTGTAATACGACAGGCAGGCGCTTATACAGTATAGGGGTCCCATGTTAAAATGGATATGAAGCAAAGTGACACTGTGTGCTCATTTGCTTGTCATTTCCCAGAATCCCTGGCTCCAGGGGAAGCACTGCATGCTGGGAGATAACGGGGAAAGGCAGGGTTGCAGACCTCACTGAGCCACGTGAATCTGCTCACAAGTGATATTTGTTTTTGCTGTATCTCTTCCAGAAAACAAAAACTTGTTTTGCTTCGGCAATTTTAATGTTTACCTCAAGCAAACTCCACGTGGAAAATAGACCTGTCATTATTTCACAGCCTGTACAAAAGGAGGGAGACTGTGAGCTCTCATGAGCAGGGCGCTCATCGCCTCTGTGTATCTGTGTATGTGTATGTTTGTCCTTATTTGTATATCTCTGTAACCCCCATTGTAACACGCTCCAGGGCCGTTATTGAATGTGGTGTGTCGGTGATCACAAGCAGCACTGGATAATGTGCCAATAGTGGTGTATGTGTGTGTGAAAAAAACAAAGAAAGTATTACTGAGATTGTACATTAAGGTAGGGGAACGCAATCTCTTCCCCCTGCGCCCACCTGCCTGCTCTCCTCACCGGCTCCCCACCCCCCCTCTCGGCTCTGGCGTCAAATGATGCCGGGAGGTAATGTGACATCATGTTGCCATGGCAACGTGACGTCACATGACCCCCGTCGCGTCATTTGACGGTGGGTTACAATGACGACGTGACACTGAAGGCCAGGGTAAGGGAGTTACAGAGGCCTCGCGCGGTCCCCCGGAGCCCCCAGGGACCTCTGTAAAAGGCGTTCCACGCGGCGGAGGATATCGTGGATTGGCGGGTCCCCTTGATTTCCTTCATCAGCACGCCCAGGTGTGGAAACACCCGGCAGGTACCGTTCCACAAAAGTGCACCAACACACTGAACAGTAACGGCGCTGATCACGCCTAAGGTGAGGGGGCTATCCTTGTGGACATGGGAGGTAGAGTGCACGAGGGCCTCATATCATATGGTACCGTGGGGACTGTGGACAGAGTGGGGAATATTGGTGGGTTACAGCCGTGCGAGGTGTGTGGGTAGTTGTATTATTAGTAACCATATTAGAGTGTTAAGATATATGTTGACAGTAAAGGTATTTTTGTTTTATACCAAGTGTGTGATCATTGTGATTAGGTCCTGTGAGGGGCTCCTCCCACTACGCTGTGATCCCTCACAGGTGGAGGCGCTGCACCGAGAGTATTGTATTATATCACCCCGAGCTCCCCGTGGCGTAGGCTTAGGCCCCTGTCGGGCGAGAAACGCGTCAGAGGACCCTGCATCTGTCTGCTTTCATGCTTATTTAATTAATAAATACTTTTTATAGGACCTCAGCCTCCAGCCCTATCCTTCGCTGTGATCAGCCCTACACCCAAATTTTTGCCATATTTCCTTAAACCAGCAACAAAGCCCGGACTATTTCCCTAATCTGCGACCAACGTAACAAGGAAAAGAGATAAAGAACCGTGCAGTTGTTTTATGATTATAAGGAATACTTATGTCAAACATTTGTGTAGAAACTCCTTAAAAAAGAAAAAGGCAGACTCTTGGATTTTGTAAACATTGGTTTGTAACGCGGTCCTTAGTCATCAGAACTGTGAAGCTGAGGCTGCATTCCATTCCCATGTAGGTATGAGCCGGCATGTAACCTTAATAAAGTAATGCGTCCCTAAATTGTACAGTACAGTATGTATCATGTATGGGGATGTTTACAGTTAGGCTGTGGGTTTGCAAAAACACATATTAAACTGTGAAGCCACCATTAAAAAAACAGAAGTCAACATTCATTGTCTTGGTGTTTTCACTTTATTACAAGTACTCATCTGTTAAGTGGGACTGCACCTTTAGCCAGTTGCTGAGTACCTGTAGTAAAGCGCATGGTTGATGCTTCAATAAATAGAAATGCATGTGTCATGTAGTAACGCAGCAGATACTCGTGTATGGTTTGTACAAGAAGATAAGTGACGGGTCAGTGACTTCTACACAGGGTCACTGATCATCACAATTCTCCACCTCTATTATTATTATTATTATTTATGCTTTCTATTAAAAAAAATAACGTAGCACTCACCTACCGAGGAAGTACAGGGAGGGGAGTTACATTAATTGGCAACCGATATAGGCGAGTCCCTCAGCCTTGTTTGTCACACTTTACAGCCCCGTTTCAGCACTACTCAAAGACATTAGCGACCGGTGCTGGCTGAGGATGAGACACTGAGGGAGGAGTATGCAGCCAGGTGGCACAGTTTGATCCTTAGTGCGATGCAAAACATCAGGCTGTTTTCACATTCTGAACCTTGACACCTGCGTTTCTTACATCTCACTCCGCTGTTTTAAGCAACAAGGTTGACGACAACTTAGACCCTGCAGGTTTAACTGACCCAAACGGAGCACAAAGGGATGCCATGTGAAATTGACTCTCGTATCATAATGCCCATCTGGGACCCAAGACACACATCCCCTTGAGGAATATGTGGCGCAATTTCCCCCACCCCCTGGGAGATATGGCGGCTACTGTGTGTGTGGTGCGTCGTTACCTGTGACTCACAGGAGGTCTGAGCCTCCGCTGCTGGGAGCCTGCGGTGTGCCTGATCCGTCTGGTGACAGCGCCTCCACCTGTGCGGGATCCTACTATGTTGGATAACCCCGCCACAGGACCCAATGCAATAACACACACAATGATATAGATAACAGTTTACTGCATGCATATGAAAAGAGAAAAACAATATACCACCCACATCAAATAGGCCACGCACGGCCGTAACCCCACAGTTCCCTCCAACACAGTGTCCACACTCGGATGGGATATTCCCCCAAAGTGCTGAGGTGCCCCTGGGCACCCAACCACGCTTGTGTCCACAAGACTAAACCCATCCAATGTGTGCGACAGCGCTGCCCACAACTAAAGTGTGATCTGTTGGTGCACTTGAAGATTCCTGCCCAGTGCTCCAACACCCGGTAGCTCCAACTGAAGACAAAGGGGCCATCCGGTCCCACATCATCATCGCCAGCGATGAATCCACCTCCGTGTGGGGTGGTGTCCAGCTGGAGGGTCCCACCATGAAGAGAGTCTTTTATCTGTGGAGTGATCTAGTCCCAGACCACCGGATTGCCAGTTCGCCGCCACGATCTGGCTGTGTCCCTCACACTTGGCACTACAGGGGCAGTGTCCCTATCTAATGGGCCTGTCCCTGCAGCAACCACAAGCTTAGAGGGGTCGGGCCTAGCTGGGGCCTAAGGGGGTCTCTGGCCTAGTGCAGGGGGCCCACACACCCTACCTTCTCCTTGTCCCAGCTCCGACTGACTAGCGTGGCACAGACGCGCCAAATGTATCTAATCTCTGGTACGGGGAATCTGGGTGCCCTATTGGCTCTGCTGCAGCATGTGATTGCTCCTCTCAGTGGGTTCTGGGGGTTGTAGTCCCTGCGGAGCACATCTCTCTAATGGCCACCGCTTGCACTGTGGTACTGCGCATACGCAAACTTCCACAAGATGGCAACGCCCTCTAATAGGTACCACAGCGGAGCTCCGGCAATCTGGTCGCCCCTCTGACCGCCTGCAGCTTCCCCCACTTTTGACAGGTGTCTGCACCCCACCCCCCATCCCCGCTTGCCTCTGTGGCTGGCCATAGCCTCTTTCGCCGCCCGCCACTACCCCCGCAGCTCCCGGTGGTAAGGGGCCATATTGGGGATGCCCAGAGGGGAGACCTGGCCACAAATATATTCAATGAGCAACCTGTTTTAGCCAACAAACACCCTCACAGTTTGTGTTCTAACAAGCAATTACAACCACAGAGTGTACAGTAGTAACATGCAAGATGTACACACAAAAATGTGCAGAATCCACCATTCCCAACACAGATAACTAAACAACAGCAACACATTGTGCTCTGAGCATGGCCCCTGTAGGGAACGGACACGTTGTTACTTTGTTATGTTTGTATACTTGCTTTACACTATACTTTTTTTGGTGTGCATTAGTATGTATTTCATTTTATTGCTTTATTCATTCTATTTTGTTGGGTTATGACCTAAAACTAGTAGCTCTCAGTTTACGGTAGGCTTCTTCACACTTATTCAGGGGATTCGTGTAACTAGAAATCCATGTGGCTCAGTAACTTTTGTATCCAGCACAGTGGCGTAACTTATTAAGTACGAGAAATGCTCATACTGTATCCTGTATGCTGAAGGCAAAAATCCAACACACGGGAAAGACGCTAAAACATATCCACCTGCAAGACTCAGAATTACTTCCAATTCTGATGAACTTTTCTGCTGCCGGGATTTTATTCTCACTCCAGGTTATCAGGTACATTAACCACCAGCCAAATGTCAAGAGTAGAAGAGGAATATGGCCGCTGCTCCAATCAGGGGCAGACATGAGCCAATAAGTTATGGTGTTCAAGAATAGTCAGTAGGGCCCATGAGATTGCCAGCCCTTGTAATGCCCCCTGGATGTCATAAACACATTGCAAATGTTATGTGTAACCAAGTTTACTTGTCCACTGATCCCTTGGTTGCTCTTTCACTGCAGTGTTACTAATTCTTGACAATCCACTCCTCACCCTGCCCTATCTGGATTGGTAATTTATCCTCATTACATCGCACCCACTTGAATATTTATGCCTCTGTCCCTGAACTTTGCCACATTTCTAAAAAAAGTGTTCTGTACGGCTCTGGAGGGTTGTTAACATCCAAGGAGAATGCTCATCTTGGTCCAATAAACTTTAACACTATCTGAAAAAGAATCAAAACCCAATTGTGTGAATCATAATGTCACATACTTAATGTGACATCTACATAATTAAGAGAGTGGGTGAACTATTAGTGTTGATCATCCAAACTTTGGTCAGTAGTTACTGAGAGAGCAAGTTGCAGACCTGATCCTAGCTGTCTCGAAGGGTTCAATCTGTCCTTGGCCTGACTGCCAATTAGAAGCTTTAATTCCTTTCTTCTATAGGTAGTTGGGCCGAGAGGCGATGGGATAGCTCCATTGTGTGTCCCTCTCAAGGTGAACTTCTAAGTTATGCACACCCACCATAGGACTAGAGCAGTTGCTCCCAAGTCCAGTCCTCAAGAACACCCAAAAGGTCAGGTTTTAAGGATACCCTGGCTTCAGTACAGGTGGCTCACTCAAAATGACTAGGCAACATTGCTGAAGCTGATGCTTTTGATTATCCATCATCTCTCCATCATGTTTAGATATCTGCAGCAGTCGCTAGCTGCATTGATGCTGATAATATATAAATAAGAGAAAATAAGTACTTTAGAAGGTTATGTATGTTTTCAGATGTGAGTATTCAGATGTTATGCTAACCACATAATTTAATGTTAGCCACTAATTGCAATTTGTACTGTCAACAGACTTTGATTAGTTTATACAATTAGCACACATCTCCTGTTCTCTGCAGTAATTCCAACAATGCTGTATCAGCATCAAAACCCATGCCAGAAAGTTTCTAGGAAATGTTCCCTATTCGTTGTAATGTTAAGAGAGGACTTTTGGGAACAAGTTACGAACATGTAATATCTCTCTTTTATGAATATTTTCTCTGGTATTTTTGAGCTGCACATTCTTATTTTTAATACCTATTTTTTTTTTTAATGTACCTAAAACACACGAGGAGGACTTTGTCAGCATTAATAGGAGAAAAATAAAATGCAGATCTTATGGTAAGGAATCGGTATGCTTTTGTGAGAAAACGTGACCCTATTTACACACAGACAGTGATAACATGTTACAGAGCACCCCAATGTACCGAGCTGTGGAATATGTTGGCACTTTACAAATAAACAATAGTAATACATTATTAGTAAATTATTACTAATAATATTATTAATAATAATAGATCAGCGGTGCACAACCAGGGAAAATCTTAAGAGCTTTCCTGTATAAAAGTAGGTAGTACATTGCCACATAACCCTAATAATTAATAGCCCTTCATCAATTTGTATATATTCTGGCAAGATTAACTTCAAAACATTACATACCGCTGTGTTATCAAGTTTTTTGTCTATATCCTTCAATATAGCATCTACCAATACACATATAGCAGAAATTTGGAAACCATTGATTATTAGGGTTGCCAGGTATCCAGTATTGAACTGGACTGTCCGGTATTTTGACACTGTCCAGTAAAAAATTAGAGGTAATACTGGACATGTATGCGTCCGGTATTACCTCTCTGGACAGAGTGACCTGACTGGCTTGGGGGGCCTCAGGATTTCCCCGAGCAGGGAGAGAGCAGGGCTGTTGCTAGGGGGCTGGGCAGCTTACTCCACCCTGATTGCCTGCTGCTGGGTAATGCAGCTAATCAGGAGGAGGTGTCAGGTGCCTGAGGGTGGGGCTAAGGAGAGGAGGAAACAGCATGGAGCAGAGAGCGGAGAGAGGAGTGTGTCTCGAGTGTGCGTCTCGAGCGTGTGTGTGTGTCTCGTGTATATGTGTGTGTCTCGAGAGTGTCGCACCTTTCACCATTGTGTCCAGTATTTTTGGAGACACCACCTGGCAACCCTATTGATTATTGGATCAATCCCAGTCAGTTTCGCATGTATAAGAAGGGGAATTGTCTTTTTGACATTTATGCTATACCCCGATACGTTGTGTTTGTGTAGATGTTTTTTTATGTACAGTATGTGATTTTCAATGCTCAATAATATTTTGGTTTTGGTGAATATTGTTTTCTATTGACTATTATTTTTTGACAAAGAGTTATTAGTTATTAAGTAAAGATAATGACATATGTGGTTAATGGAAATTTTAATTGGTTTACACCCCTAACCTTGTTGGTAAGCACAACACATTGTATATGTTTACTATAGTTGAGAATAGTTGTTAAATCACCTAATTACTGAGATTTATGAGATGACTCAGTAGGTATGAATGTACACACATGTTACAACAACTTATAGTAGTATTATTTTGGAGAGGCACTTTACTGGTTCCACAAGATTCCAGGAATTCAGCCGCCAACTTCACCCCATTCCAGGCCCTGAAAGTTCTCCATACAATAACGGTGTGAGTAGGAAGTATAGCATTGCCAGGTGCATGTGTCTGTATCCCAAAGCAGTTAGTTCTTTTGTTAGTAATCATGCTCACGAGAGTGTAGAGCCATTTTCAATATGTTGAGAATTGCAAGAGGAAAGGGAATCATTGAGCCAGACACTCTGTGAAGTGTTGTGATTCACCGTAAGGAACTGGCGGGTATTAATGTTGACCTGTTGAGAGAAGAAAAAAATTACGGAATGTTGTACTTGAACAATATTGATAGGGCCATTTTAAATGCTGGTCGACGAGAGGGTTTCGCTTCCAGTGTCTTTCCCAGCTTACGGGGTTACAGAGCAAAGTGATGGAGGAAGGTCCTTGCCGTTAAGAATGGATAATTGGAAAGGTTTGGTCAATCAGTGTAACTAAGTTGGGTCTTGGTGAGGTGGTAAAACATCTTTGATGGGGTCCTGTAAGTGGTGCTATCCTCTGGAAGTAATTTGATGGGATGAGCTCAGTATTTTACGACTAGTGTGCCATTATGTCATATTTATTAAATTGGACTGGCAGAACGGGATTTGAATCCATCATTAAGGTTTATTATTGTTTTGGCCATGTCCCCCAAACCATGAGGTTGTCTCCTAATTTGGGTGGGTTTGGTAGCATTTGGATGGACATAGTCAGAGAAATAGATAGATTTGTTCAATTTAAAAAAAAAAAAAGCATACACTAGAGGAATTAACAATTAATTTCAATGTACTTCAGCCGTCCAGTCATAAATGGCATTGCAAATCAAAGATGGCTGACTCCTAAGGAGAAATTTAGGATATCTCAAGTACTATTATTGGATGAGCGAGTGAGCGAGCGAGCGAACGAAGACTTCAACAACACTTTGAAACCTCTCTGGTTGTGTGTTTGTGTTTTTGTTCAAGAGTTCTCTCTCCACAGGCCAAACACCTTGACCAATTCTGATGACTTTTTCAGGGTACCTTTCTTCCATCCTAATTTAGATCTGGCAGAAGTTTCAACCTCATCTTGGAATTATTTGGGGGGGGGGTGTTTAAGTGATAAAAAAATATATATTGATTTTATTCTTCATACAAAACATTAAACTTATTATTTTTGCAACTTGTACTAAATTTTCAGCCAATTTGCTCAAACCATTTCAGAGAAATTAAATATTAAAAATGGAAAAAAAATTGGTAACCACGGTAACAAGCAACAGTGTACATTCAAATAGGTACATCAATGTAAATGTATATACATGCTGAGACTCCATTAGTAGTTTTTTGGATATGTATATACTTATACATTTTCTACTTCAATCATTTTAATTCCCCCCTTTTTTTATTAATGTTATATTTTTCAATTTTCTTTCTTTTTATAACCTCTTCAGATTATGTTTACGGTCTGTTTATACCGCATGATATATACAGTGGTGAGAACAAGTTTGCGAATCCTTTAGGATTTTCACATATTTCAAACCTAAAATGTTATTAGATCTTAATCTAAGGCCTAATAATAGATAAAGATAATCCGATCAAACAAATGACACAAAAATATTAAACTTTTTCAACATTTATTCATCCACAAATGATTCAACATTCAATATCCATGTGTGAAAAAGTACGTGAACCTTTAGATTCAGTACCTGGTGGCGCCCCCTTGAGCAACAATAACTTCAACTAAGCATTTCCGTAACTTCTGGTCAGTCTATCACATCGGTTTTGAGGACTTTTGGGCCATTGCACCTTTCAGAACTGCTTAAACTCAGTCAGATTTGATGGCTTCCTTGCATGGACAGCTCGCTTCAGGTCCTGCCAAAACATTTAGATGGCATTCCGGTTGGGACTTTGACTAGGCCATTCTAAAAGGTGGAATGTCTTCTTCTGCTGCCATTCTTGTGTAGATCTGCTTGTGTATGTTTAGGACAATTGTCTTGCTGCATGACCAACTTTCACTTCAGCTTTAACTCACGGACGGATGCCTGACATTCTGTTCTACAATCTTCTGATACAATGCAGAATTCATGATTGTGTCAATGATGGTAATCTGCCCAGGTCCTGAGGCAGCAAAGCAGCCCCAAAACATCACATTCCCACGGCCATGCTTGATGTTTGGGATGAGGTTCTTTGTTTGAACGCAGTGTTTGGTTTTCACCAAACATAACGTTTCTCATTGAGGCCAAAAGATTCTACCTTTGACTCGCCTGTCCAGAGAACATTGTTATAGAAGTCTTGTGAATCATCTATGTGCTCTTTCGCCAACTTCAGACGGGCAGCAATGATCGCCTATCCTTCCATGTACACCATTCTTGTTCAGTCTTTTTTCTGATAGTTGAGTCATGAACACCCACATTAGCCAAGGGGAACGTGGCCTGCAGATCATTGGATGTTACTCCTGGGTTCTTTGTGACTTCCTGGATGATTTGCTGGTTTGTTCTTGGAGAGATTTTGGTAGGACGACCACTCCTAGGTGGAGTGACTGTGGTCTTGAACTTTCTCCATTTGTAGACTGTCAGAAAGTGAATTGGTGGAACCCCAAATCCTTTAAAAATGGTTTTGGAACCCTTTCTAGAATGATGAGCATCAATAACTACTTTTCCGAGGTCCTCAGATTTCTTTTGATCATGGCATGATGTGTTTCCACACACCTTTATGGTAAAGACCAAACTCACAAAGTTTCTGATCTTTATATGGGGTGGGGCCTCCCAAACTCACACCTGAAAATGTACCTAATTATTTAGAACCTGATTCTAATTATCCACAATTTAGCTGATAAAACCAGGGTTTCACTTACTTTTGCACATACCCTGACTCCTAATTACTCATTGTTTGTCTGATTCATATGGCGTTTTGAATTGGTTAATTTAAACCTTATTGGATATTTAAGAAAAGACTGGTTTTGATTCAAGAAGGTGATCATGGCAAAACTATAAAGTTTCCATAATTATCACTGGGGTTCACAAACTTTTTCTCGCCATTGTATGTATATATATATATATATATTATATGTAGAGGTAGAAGATCAGGAAGAGAAGGAGGCTTTTTTTGCTCCCGTCCCTGTCTGCGCCATGATGTGTGAATAAAGCCTTTTTGTACCATACCGCTGCAGTCCCGTGGAGTCCTGTTGCTGTGCTGTGCTCTGCACTTCCGCATCCTGTGGCTACCTGATCTTCTACTCAACCCCGCAGAAGCACGCATACTGGAAGGCTAAACGGGCATGGTTCACCTGAGTCATTGTACTTATCATTGTACTAGGAGGTATACTATAGGTGTTCATAGGCGTTGTTTTCAGACAGGTCCTTAATGGGAGTGATGTGGTGGGGCTTATATATCTCCATTCACCACACTCACCAGGACATCATACATATGTCTTAGCTACACGCCCACCTATATACCTCATATACTCACTTATACACCATTAACCCAGCCTATCATCCTTCTTCAATCAAGATACTATTTATTGATCACATGTTCAGTACCCAAGGTCATTAGAGCACTATCATGAACTATGTTCTTTTACCCTGCTTCTATATGTAGAGGTACAGGGATAGGAGATAACCTGTCCATGTTTTTTGGGGGTACAGTTATGATCTAAGATCTCTTATGTAAGAATTATTTGTATGTAACAGTTGTTCAATTATTAGTAACATATGCTCAGGTCAATTGAACAATTAGGCCAATTGTTGTCACTATAATTGACTCACCATGGTGATCATATTATTCACCCTGATGAAGTGACAGTCACGAAATGGGTATGATTGAACTTTGCAATTTGCGTATTCAGTAAAGCAGAGATTCAACCAGCCCAGTAATATCACGCGTCAATTGGAAATCCAGCGTGTCTCCTACAGAAAGTACGGAAGTAACAACAGGTGGGAAGAGACAAGGTCTGGGAGAGCGGTGAGGAGCTCCAAGGACACATGCTAAAGGGCACCACAGTTCTTTTAAGTATCACTGCTTTTTTATCCATCACAGATGACTTACCTGAGTTTATAATGATGTGTCATTATTAAACAGTATTATGCTATGTGGGGTTTGCGCTCTCTCTTTTCTTGCGGTTACATTGTTCTATCTAGTGAGAATTGGAATCCCTCCGTTTGAGAAAGCTGCATACGTACCTGGCAGGGAGGCTGATTCACACTGACGTACCAACATCTACAGAGGATTATTATAGGAATATAAGAAAAGACAAGGACTATAGCTAGCCGGGGTCTGTTTTACACCTGCTTTTTATTTAACAATTCTTGAATTTTCTTTCATTACATTTGATAGTTTTTTTTATGTTTATGCACTTTATTACATATTTGTAATATATTTCTAATATACTTTTTAACACGTTTATATACAGTTAGGTCCGGAAATAATTCAACACTGACACAATTTTCAGAATTTTGGCTCTGTACGCCACCACAATGGATTTGAAATGAAACAACCGAGATGCAATAGAAGTGCAGACTTTCAGCTTTAATTCAAGGGGTTGAACAAAAATATCGTATGAAACGTTTAGGAATTGCAACCATTTTCATACACAGTCCCCTTATTTCAGGGGCTCAAATATAATTGGGCAAATTAACACAATCATAAATAAAATTTTCATTTTTAATACTTTGTCGAGAATCCTTTGCAGGCAATGACTGCTTGAAGTCTGGAACGCATGGACATCACCAAACGCTTTCTATTCTTGAGACTTATGAATGGTTTGCACCTTGTGGTGAACCCTCTGCATTTGCTCTCGTGAAGTCTTCTCTTTATGGTAGACTTGGATGATATGCCTACCTATTGGAGAGTGTTCTTCACTTGGCTAGATGTTGTGAAGGGGTTTTTCTTTACCATTGAAAGGATCCTACGATTATCCACCACTGTTGTCTTCCGTGGACGTCCAGGCCTTTTTGTGTTGCAGTTCTCACCAGTGCGTTTTTTTTCTCAGAATGTACCAAACTGTTGATTTGGCCATTCCTAATGTTCCTGCTATCTCTCTGGTGGATTTTCTTTCTTTTTTTTGCAGCCTAAGGATGCCCTGTTTCACTTTCATTGAGAGTTCCTTTGACCGCATGTTATGGGTTCCCAGCAACAGCTTCCAAATGCGAATACCACACCTGGAATCAACTCCAGACCTTTTACCTGCTTAATTGATGCTGAAATAACGAAGGAATAGCCCACACCTGTCCATGAAACAGCTTTTGAGTCAATTGTCCAATTACTTTTGGTCCCTTGAAAAAGAGGGGGCTACATATTATAGAGATGTAATTCCTAAACCCTTCCTCCAATTTGGATGTGAATACCCTCAAATTAACAAAACAAGAAAAAACACAAAAGCGCACCAAGATGAGAGATAGACC
This sequence comes from Ascaphus truei, assembly GCF_040206685.1. Taxonomy (NCBI): domain Eukaryota; kingdom Metazoa; phylum Chordata; class Amphibia; order Anura; family Ascaphidae; genus Ascaphus; species Ascaphus truei. Next base: position 23,882,864 of record NC_134486.1, read on the forward strand.
CTCAAATTAAAGCTGATAGACTGCACTTTAAGCCCATATTCATTATTTAACTGTAACTTGAAATTATTTTGGTACACAGCCGAAATAACAAAACTTGTATCAGTGTCCATTTATTTCCTGACCTAACTGTATAATTTTTTTAATTTGCGCAATACACATCTCTGTGTATACATGTATTTTATACACAAATTATTTGTTGATTAGGACACTTTTTTGAAGCTCACTTTTTTCTCCACTTCACAAACTGTAAACAACAATCTGCAGATTTACTTTGACATCCAGGTGGCAGAGATAATTATTCACTGCGCAATAGGATTTTGCTCGGTTTTCCATGGTACCCACAGCTTTCTTGAGAATAATAAGTTTTGTGTGTATTTTTTGTTTTTCAACTTTCCTACAGTTTGTTGTGAATGAGATTGTTACATGGAAGTGTTTTGCAGTTTGGGATATTATATTAACCGCATTTCTTTTCAAGATGCAATAATGTGAGAGTTGAAGTGATATTCAGTATTTACATTTGTGTGTGACTTGGAGACAGCGCTTGGTCACCGGGACAGACATTAGCCGCCTTTCTGGGCAACTTCGTTGTCGTTGCCCAGACTGTCAGTGGTAACTCGGCTTATTTATAGGTTTGTATAATAGCGCACAATAGTGTGAGAATTAAATTGGCCAAACATTACTGTTTTAACTGAAGTTTGAGAATACTAAGACAATATGATGACAAAATATACAAATTGATGGCGTTTCAAAGTTTGTTTTGCCCATGTTTCATTCCGTGTTATGAAGGAATTAGGTTTACTCACTCATCCAATAACGCGGTGTAAAATACTGTATTTCCTCGATAGTAAGACACCATCGATTGTAAGACGCACCATTTATTTGGCACTTACAATCGAGGAAATGTACTTCTCACTTACCAGGTTTACCGACGTTGGCAGGAGAGGTCCATGTCATCGAAGGAATGAAGTTGACAGCGGGCATGCGGCGGCTGGAGAGGTCCCATGTCAGCGGAGGAATGAAGCATGTGGAGGATGCAGGAGAGGTCCCATGTCAGCGGAGGAATTAAGTTAAGACAGCGGGCGGGCGGCAGAAAAAGACCATCAGACCATAAGACCAGAGCATGAGGAGAACGGCTGGGGAGAAGCGTACAGTAACACCGGAAGTTGACCGGTGTCTGACTTCCGCTGTTACTGTATGCTTCTCCCCAGCCGTTCTCCTCATGCTCCGGTCTCATGGTCTGATGGTCTTCTCATGCCGCCGCCGCCCGCTGTCTTAACTTCATTCCTCTGCAGACATGGGACCTCTCTTGCGGCCTCCGCACATTTAATTCCTCCGCTGACATGGGACCTCTCCATCCGCCGCTGCACGCCCACTTGTCATCTTCATTCCTCCGATGATATGTACCTCTCCTGCCGCCGGTAAACCTGGTAAGTGAGAAAGAGGGGGTTTACCGGTATTCCATCAGTGTCCCCTAGCAGACACTTTTTTGTGTTCATTTTTTTTAAAACATCGATTCTAAGACGCATCCCGATTTCAGACGTGAAAATGGGAAAAAAAGGTGCGTCTTAGAATCAAGGAAATACGGTATATAGCGTTTTCCTAGTTTAATATTTTCTTTTGCATAGTTCCACACTACAGTTTTTTTACATTTTGAATATGTATTTGAAATGGTTTCTCTGAACTTTAGCTCTAGGTAATGAATCTGTTATATGGGACCACACACATTCTATCTTTGTACCCAGGGGAAAGACGCATTGCAGCTGAGTTCAGCACCTGCTATATCAATCAGACACCCAGAAGCCAAGCACTGTTATTTTGTGAAGGGTATAGGGGTCAATCATTTTCTAAACAGTCTTAGCATCAGTTAACAGACATTATAGTGAATAACCAATGTCTGACACCACTTAGTAAACTACTTCTAAAACTTGTAGACGAAGACACTCTATCTCAAATGACTGTTTTTTATAAACTGGAAACACTTCATTTCTAAAGGGGAGTTCACGAGGTCTTGAACCAACAAATAGTTTATTGTGACAAATAGCACTACAGTCACACTGACTGTCATGAACGGCACACCTATGAGCACGTAACTTGTATATGTGACAAGAGTTAATACACAAAGCTATCTAGCTGACACATTTTTCACCGATGAATAATATTCACCCACAATCCGTCACAATATATATCTTTACTCGCTTATCTCCTCTTCATCAGAGGAGTTATCCTTGAAATGTGTAGGGATATCTCTCTTTTCGCCATTTGTCCGAAGGCGCAGTGTGTGGAAGGAGCACAACAGAGAATGTCTGGAGCCCCCCCTCGCTCCCTACAGACCACAGGTAGCGGTCAATTGCCTCTCAGCGCGGCGCCTGTCTGCAGTGCGGGCGCGCTGACTGAGGCAGCGGGGCCTCGGCCTCACTGAAAATCAGTGAGAGTTGACAAGTATACGCTTACAATCGTTTGGAAAGTTGTATTTGGACAGGGTATTTCCTGAAAGGTTTTTTTTTTTTTGTCCCTATCCTATTACTGTTTAATTTCGTTTCTTTCGCATAGAAAAGTACAGGATACCAGATCTGTAATCGTTAGGGTCTATTTATCAACCAAAAAGAAGAGTTTGAAGCACTGCATTATTTATTGCTCCTGACAGCACCACATTTAACAAACTTGTTAAATATATAAACGGTACCCTACATCCCGATCAGGTTGTTAGTCAGAGAAGATTAAACACATTCCAAAGCTGACTCATTTATTTGGGCTGATACACACCCGAGGAACAGAAATGAGAGCAAAGTACCTTAATTCATTGAAACAAAGTGACACAGAATGAAATGTCTCTGTTTGAACCAATTTTGCTTCAAAATTGCCATGATGCATGGACCCCATAGCCTTTACACTGTCCTATAGATATACCTGGAATGCCAGGGGCGCTATTGGTATACCAGGTACATCATAGGGAAATACTTGTTTTCAATGGGCAGTTTGGGCTGACCACAATTGTTATTCCTTCAGGACCTCCATTCGCCAAAGGCTTGGGAGTCGGCCCCACCAAAAATAAAAAACATTTGACAGAATAAGGATGCTATACTTAGTGGAATATACAGTATTTATTGGGTTACTGATGCAAGGAAACTGTCTTCTTTCCCTATGTCACCATCCAGGGTCGCAGTCAGAAAATCTGATTGGGAGGTGCAATCAACGGCGTCATGACGTAACGATGTCACATGGTGACGTGTTGCAGCACTCCCACGTTACGGTGCATTGTCGCCATGTGATGACGCAGTGTCACACGATGCGGATGGAGAAGGGCTGCTCTTTTAGGCCGAGCTTAGAGGAGTTGCTGCGTGCGCATGCGTACGCGTCAAGCACACTTCAGTCATTGGCTATAGCAGTTAGCCAAGTGCATGTGCGCCTGCAGGCGAAGAGGCGCGTTGACGCGGCAGCATTTTCAGGAGACACCTCGCCCCTCAATGGCGCTGGGCCCAGTACGCACCTTCCCGCTGAAGGTGCAGCCGCGCCGTACTGACAGGTTTTTTTAACTCAATGAAATTGAGTTTAGAACTGGTGACGGAGGCGTGGCCATGCCCCCGCCGGCGATTCACCCAATGAGGGCGAACCAGCCGCGTTAGGTCATGGTCACGCTCCCGCAAACCTCCCCGCCACGCCCCCTCCCGTCGCAACTTCTCCCTCCCTTGACCGCGTGTGCGTGTGCAGCGCTGTGCACGCGCCACCCCCCCGCCGGGCGCTCGTGCACTGGGACCGCAGCCTTAGGCGGCTGCCGCATGATGTCAGCGTCACGTGAGCTGGTTCAGCCAATGAGGGCGGACCAGCTTTGTGACGCCCCCTCATTGCCGCCAGCACTTTGAGCAGGGATCGCTTGTGCTGCAGCCGCTCGCGGCACAATAGGAGCACGCACTCTCGCTAGCAAGCGGAGTGTATAATCTGTGACTTAGCGGCCCCACTCTCTCCCACAGCAATCCGTTCCTTATTGCAGGGGGAAAGTGCGGGGATATCTGTAAGCGTGATACCAATTCTTGGGGGGTGCAAATGCACCCCCCCCCCCCAACTCCTGGTTGCACTACTGTCACCATCTGTCTCCCTGACCACCTCTCTGTCTTGTTTTCACTCCCTGTTCTCCGTGACTGAGCCACCTGTGCTGAAGCAGGGATATCCTTCAAACCTGACATGGCCCTTGAGAATAGGAGTCGGCCACCCCTGCACAAGAGAGACACTAGAGCTTCATCAAAGAAATGTTTGAATTTATTATATTTGTTTAGCGATGCACAAAACAATGGTTTGTTGTGTAACACGGGCTCGCTCAGAAAGAAATTCCAGCCATTATTACATATGGCGACACAACGTTCGAAAACAATGTCACTAAGGCCTGTAATATAGTGCGTGCGTCAATTAGATCTGGCTGTGTTAAGCCAGATGTTTCTATACTAGACGCGTGCGCACGGCCGTGAGCGGTGGCGCGGCACACCAGGGAAATTACAATAAAATTGTATTTTTGCGCTGCTGCCGCAGACCAATCACAGCGCGGCCTAACGCTGTGACATCAGTCACGCCCACTAACCACCAGCGTCACCGCTTGCCACCTACCAACTAAACTCACACGCCACGTGCACACTAGCACCTACTATATAACAAGCCTTATTATTATTATCATATTAATCCCTTTCAAAATTCAACGCGTTCAATGACGTATGGTTTATCCGGATTCACCACAAAACTGACAAGAGAAATCTTTCTTTAAACAAACTACCCCTGGCAGTAAAGAGATGAATGATGTATAGTTTATCTTTAGGTTTCCCCTATAGGGACACTGACACTGCAGAGTTATAAAGGCCCAAGGCCCAGGTATGAATACCACAGCCTGACTCTACCACAGCGCACTGCTGTCGGTCACGTCACTGTTGCTAGGATACCTGGGAAGAACTCTGAAGCGATTCCCCTCCCCCCTTCGTCGTCATGACGACGGGCGGGTTGGCGGGCGGGGACTTAAGAGAGCGCGCTCCAACAAGCATCTGGTTGCTGTCCAGAATAGGGCGCGGACGGCGAGCCTCTGGGAGGGCGTGGCCATGGTGAAAAGAGCGGGAGTTGTCAAGCAGGCCACGCCCAACTAGGCGTGGCTGCCTTCCGACCCGATACGTGTTGTCTTCGCCTTCTACAAACGCCAGCGTTCTGACTCCGCCCCTTCACTTTTTCAACGGTCCTCCTCCCCATTGGTGGGTGTGGGTTAGATGATTTGTGCCGGTCTTTTTTTTTTATTTTTTTAAGCGATGAGTCTGTGATAATTGGGCGTGGCTTTACCTCCCCCCCACCGCCTCCACCTAGCCCTCTGATTGGCCTGCACGCGTTCTGAGCCCGCCCCCTGGGCGTGGCCGTGCGGTGTTGTGTCGCAGCTCCGCCTGGCTCTGGATCCTTGGGTCTGGTGAAGCGCAAAATGGCGGACGGAGAGCTGAACGTCGACAGCCTGATCAGCCGCCTGCTGGAGGGTGAGTGCCGGCGGGGCGGGGATAGTGCGGGGGCGAGCGGCTGGTCATGGAAGTGGCTGCGGGGAGACGCGGTGGCGAGCCATGGAGGCGGGAGAGTGACCGCTCTCCCGGGGACTGCAGGGCATTACACAACAAGGGCGTGTGGAGGGGATGGAAGCCAAGCGATGTGAGGGGAGACCCGGGCGGTGTAAAGGGGAGGAGGAGACACATAAAGGAGGGAACCCGAGGGTGAAGGGGTTAAATGTGGAGTCATGGGGGGCTTGGGGGGGGGCAGCATGGGGGGCTTGGGGGGGGGGGCAGCAAGAGACTGCGAGGGAAGGGATGAACATTACGGGGGGGGGGGGGAGTAAGCAAGAGACTGAGGGAAGGGATGAACATTACTGGGGCATGACAGGCGCTGCAGGGAGGTGTGAGGGGGGCTGTCAGCACATACAGACCTGCCACTATCCTGATATCATTAGTGTGTGTGTGTGTATATATATTATAGTAGTGTATGACGGAGACTGAGGGATAAAAGGTGCAGTTAAGGGGTTTGATTTGTATATCTACATTTTTGATCGAATGGGTTTTGCTGTGGTTTAAAAAAAACAAAAAAAAATTAGTAGCAATGTCTCTTGTGGTTTCTTTGCCTATGCTATACACTGCTGGATAATGTCCTTAATGTTTCTCTTGCTGGCTCCATTTCTTATTCCTAAATGCAAATTCACAAAGCAAAACCTTGGATTTCAAATCTACATTTAAGGGATCATGGGTCAAAATAATTCTACAGCGTCAAGCCCAAAACAGCGATTACAATATCAAAACTGTTAGAGAGATTGTGATACATAGATCACTATCATTTTTAGCGCTTGTCGATCTGCTGTTGGATTGGATTGTATGTCTTTATATAGCGCCATTAATGTACATAGCGCTTCACAGTAGTAATACATTTGGTAATCAAATAAATAACAGATAATATAAATAACAGACCATGGGAATAAGTGCTTTAGACATAAAAGTAACATTAAGAAAGAGGAGTCCCTGCCCCGAGGAGCTTACAGTCTAATTGGTAGGTAGGGGAACGTATAGAGATAGTAGGAGGGAGTTCTGGTAAGTGCATCTGCAGGGGGCCAAGCTTTATGTATCATGTGTTCAGAATATCCACAGTGCTATTCATATGCTTCTTTAAGCAAGTGTGTCTTAAGGTGAGTCTTAAAGGTGGATAGAGAGGGTGCTAGTCGGGTACTGAGGGGAAGGGCATTCCAGAGGTGTGGGGCAGTCAGTGAAAAAGGTTTAAGGCGGGAGAGGGCTTTAGATACAAAGGGGGTTAGAAAGAAGACATCCTTGAGAAGAACGCAAGAGTCTGGATGGTGCATAATGAGAAATTAGGGCTGAGATGTAAGGAGGGGCAGAAGAGTGTAAAGCTTTAAAAGTGAGGAGAAGAATGGAGTGAGATGCGGGATTTGATCGGAAGCCAGGAGAGGGATTTCAGCAGGGGAGATGCTGAGACAGATCTAGGAAAGAGTAGAGTGATTCTGGCAGCAGCGTTTAGGATAGATTGTAGGGGAGACAGGTGAAGGCCTTCCCTGATAAATGGACATATCTATATTTGTATGCCCATTATGTTTCATCTCAAGTCAAGTTTGACTTGTTGAGGTAGTCTAGCGGTGTTTTCATTTGACGATGGAAAAGGATAATTGTGTATCTATATAATCTCTCTCGGGGTGAAACAAACTGGCATATAACATAGGAAGGGGTACACAGAGAAACAGTGGTGTAGCAGAAGGGTGGAGTAATAATACTAACACACAGGCAGCAAGAAAAAAGGAATATAGTAAAAGATGAGACAATGGGCCCTGTCAATCTGTTTTTTAATAGCGTCTGCAGTTTGGTTCGGATGAGTTTAATGGTTGCATGGGAAAAGGAAGTAATCAAGGTATGCTTGAAATATTTTGTGGTCAAATGGTGATTAGAGGGACAAAACACCATTTTTATTAACTTGTACAGAAAGTGCATCTAGTTTTTAATTTTGTTCGTTAAATACTTGCGCTAACTTTTTTTTTTTGTTTATTTATGTATATTTGTTTTTGTTTGGTTTTGGAGGGGAAATGGAGTTCTGCTGCCAGAGATTGGGGTTATATCTTTAGGGGTATGGGAGTAACTTGGAGAGCCCCACCTGTCATTTGTCAGCCTGGATTAATTGTCTAAAATGGTTTATTTTAAAAAACAATTTGTATTTTTATTTACCCGTCTTGATCAGATATCTGAATGAGATTGTGTAGTTCTTGTGTTTAATGAATAAAACGGATTTATGTATTTTTGTTATGCATGAGAAAAAATATGTATGTACTATCGCAACTGGATTTAACACTGCTATTTCTATTTAATTCATGATTGAAGATACCGCATGAAAAAGCAACTGAAATCAGTATTGTTTGCACTGAGCAACTCTCAAACTTGTCTTTGTAATATCAATTGAAAAAAATAAAGTATAACTCAAGTAGTAATTTATTCTGCACTACTCCAACTGGATTAACATGGCTATTTAAGTCATTATGTTTTCTGTGAATTGTTTGACTATTTTGTGGGATGCAAATGTTGGTACTCGTTGCTGCTGTTTTTATGTAGAGCTTGCTGGCACCATTGGGTTGCATTTTGTTTAATTTAATTTGGCCTTTTACGGTTTCTTCCTCCCCCCCCTTTTTTTTCCCGCCTACCCCCCCTTTTTTTCCCCCCTCCCTGTTCTCCTCAAAAACATGTATAAATGAGGGCGAACCAGCTCCATGACGCCCCCGTCGGCCATGGACAGGAAAAGCACCCGCTTTCCCACAGCCTCCGCACGCCTCAGCGCGGGTGAAGGCACCATGGCCGGGCCTTAAATGCGCGCAGGCTTCTAGCAAGGGATTGCTATTTTACAGCACTCTGATAGCCGCCTGTCCTCTTTTTTATTAATATAGGATTTTGGTTTACTCAGAAACCTTTATCAGTCTAATCCAAAATGTCATGAAGACCATTATCAGTGTTTTATTGACCTGGCACACCAGAGGTTAATTTGAGTTAAGAGTTGTATCTTAAAAATACATGGTATTGTTTTATTGCAGGTCAGGCCAATGACCCCAGCCTGGTTTTCTGTTTGTCTAAAAGTGGAGTTATCTATGGGTAATCTGGGCTTGTCTGCTGACAAAAACCCTAGATGCACAACTCTTCCTGACACACCACACACCCCCTTTAAAAGACATTCCTCGTGCGATTTGGGAGCTGGAGGGTGTGGCAGGAAGACATTCCAAATCTGGGTCTACTAAATATAAAATATAGTGGATCTGGTTCACACGAATAACAAATGTTTAACATTTTAGATCTGACGGATTAAAGGATGCTAAACAATACACATGATTGTACGGGTGCAAATTTCCATAACAAGTGCAGCACTACTTTTTGTATATTAAATTTAATGGGTGCTGTTTTGGGCTCTAATTGAGGTGGCACATTTTTGAACAGTAAGTACATTTTGAACACTTTTTTTGCTACAATAGGTTTTTGTGTTTTACTTACATATTTTTCTTGGTAACGAGGGACAAAAGACTGCAAGTAGAACTTGATATCTTTGCTGGCAACAATTTAAGGTTCTATTTGTGATCGATTTGTTAGGAAATATTACTCATTTGAGGAACCCTGAGAAAAGAGAAGGGGGTCAGCTGGATAGCTGTGTATTAACCATTGTCACATAAACATTCATGGCACTGCGCACAAAATGCATTTACTGTGCTTTTAGTTTTTCAGGGGTAAATCCCCTAAAACATTGTGCGATTCACTTTGATGTCTATCTGTAAATAAAGAAGAAATGAAAAGGATACACTGGCTATATGCATTGTGCTCCAGAGGTAATAACTTGTTCTTTTCTTCTCCCGACTTGGAATCTATGGCAGCTAGTGGTTCCTACCATGGTCCTCCAGCTCAGCACCAGTACCAGGTTATAAATGGTCACACCAAGGGAGTAGTGTATACAGGCTTTACAGTTTCTAAACCACATTATTACATATTTTTCTGTAGAAATAAATACAGGTATTTGGCTGAGGAGTAAACATTTTGTATTTAAATTGTATTAAAATGCTTATATTTTTAGTTTTTAGAATGTTTGATAACACAATTCTTGAGTAATTTAATTTGTTTTCCCGTCCCTTTTTTTGTAGCGACCCTGTGTTTTCCATGTTAACTTTCAAAGTGTCAGTTAAAAAAGCAATCTGTAACCTAGATTTAATAAATGTATATCTTCATTTTATACAACGCCCACAATGTACGCATCGCTTTATAAAAAAGACAGTACAGAAAATTATAATACAATAAACACCACAAACACAATAGGAAAGGAAATGCGTGCCCCGGCGAATTCACAATGTAAGTGGTATGTTGGGAGAGTTGGAGACAGCAGGTGAGGGAGTAAGTGCAGTGGTTGGTACGACTGACTGGGTGTGGGACAGTAACCATTAGTCTGGATTATTGAAATGCTTCATTTAGGAGGCGAGTTTTAAGGTGGGGAGAGAAGGTGTTTTGCGTATATTTAATGAACTAACGTTCTTTTGATATGAAACATTTTCTCTTGCTACCTTTTGTTTATTGTTTCTGTGGGGAAATGGGTGAAAGGACCAGGGCTTCTGAATGTGTGACACTGCCCTCTATTCAATATGGTGAGAAACCGTAAAGCAGTTAACGGTTACCTCACTATTGCCTATATTCGTTTGGGACCTGTCTTGTTCTGACTGCAAGGAAGTGATGTTTCAGGAGATCGGTGTGTTCCAAGATTAAGCATACTATATTTGGCTATTGTTTAAACGCAGGCCAGATATCCCATTTAAAAAAAAAAAAAAAAAAAACCCACACAACAAATCTGACTGGAAAAAGTCCTGGGAACAAGGTCTGAGCAAGAAGCCAAAAAATGATTGCAAGAGACTGACAAATTTGTAACGAGTGCCATTTATTGTATAGTTTTCTGTCACTTTAAAGGTTCAGTCCTGCCATTATATTGTACACAGAGATTTTATTATACAAAGGAAAATGCTGTAATCTAACTTCTGTTTGATAATTTAACGTGTTTAACTACCATCTTTAACGTTTGACCTAAACACCTTCTTAAACAATATGTAATTTTCTTTTGAAAGCTAGTGCACTTATCTTACTCAAATAAATAAATGCTGTAGTGATAAAGTTGTGGTAGGGGTTTAAGTGGTTCCTAAATGTACAAAATTGGCCTCTTTGAAAATACCCCCAAATGTTTTTTTAATTCAATTACCAATACTAGACTTCAAAAAAGAAAATGGTATATTGATATTTGGAATATATATCTATATCACTCATTTGTGTGTGTTCCATCTCGCTTGTCTATCCACTAATGGATAAAGGCCTCGCTCTGATCTTCCAGGTATTCCTGGTTGCAAGCCTCTCTTCCATGTTGCTCCAACAAATGATCTATACATCGCTCCCCTGCATGCTTTCATGCCCAATACTGCTTTGCAGTTGCACTGTGACTGACTGGTCAGTTACAGCCTGCACCACTTTGTGTGCAGGATAGTGTGTGGCAGACACTGGAACTTAACCTCCCCTTCCCAGCTTAACAAAACGTGGCGTCCAAAGTAATTTATATTTTGGTTCATCTGTGTTTGTTCAATCTAATGGGGTGCAAGTCGAATGCACTCATGCTTTGGGGATATTTAAATTCTGATTGGTTTATGTCCCTACAGACTTGAGATTTCTTGTTGTTAATGCTTATTAAAGAGTTGATAGACATGAACCTATTATTAACAATAGCATTAATAACTTTGTGCTTTTCTCCCAATGGGGCTCAGCACTTCAGTTACAAAAAGAGAAAAAGAAAACATTTAATGTTATAAACGAGGCCAAACACAGGAAAAGATACAAGCTGGGATGGTACTATACAGTAGCTATTAGATGCTTGGATAAACAGGTAAGTCTTGAGCCATTTATAGATTTCCAGAGCGGGTGTCTCGAACTGTACTAGGCAGTCTGTTCCAGAAAGTGGGACAAGCTAAAAGCTCGGCTCCCATAGGAAGTTAAGCAGATTCTGGGAACTGTTGGGAGTTCTTCATCTGTAGATTGAAGTGTGCGATTGGGAATGAAGGGAACTAGAAGCTCTTTCAGATAAGAGGTGCCCTAGTCATGATGTAGTGCTTTGAATGTCAAGCCTGTCTTGAAATAAATTTGCCATTTTGCAGCCAGTGCAGAGAACGGAGGACAGGTGTCATGTGGCAAGAACGGATCTGGTTAGTTAACATGGCCACAACCATTCTGCACCAGCTGCAGGCGGCGCAGCTTTCTCTCTCCCCGCGCCTCCCGCCCCCCCACACGAAGACACGGGTAGTAGAGTGAATTGCAGTAGTCCAGGCATGAGGACACAAAGGCATGGATAAGCATTGTAAGATCCTTTGGGGGTGGGGATAAAGTGCTTAATCCTGGCTATCTTTAGGTGGAAAAATGATTTGATCATGGTTGCCACCTGATTAAAGACAAGGACAACACCAAGATTCCGTACACGGAAGTTTAGCACTTGGGAGTTCCAAACTTAAGGCTAGTGTCTTGACTTAGCTGCAGTCTTGTCTTCTGGCACACAGCATCCACCATGAGCACTTCTGTCTTATCAGGATTCAGCCTCATCCAACTAGCACTCATCCACTGTAGGTATTCAGATAAACATCTATTGAAGGCTGATAATGGGTCCTTCGTGCCTGGGGCAAAGGACAAGTAGAGTTGAGTGTCATCTGCATAGCAGTGAATAACCCAGACCATACTGTACCATCTATCAGCTAGTGGCAGCATGTACATTGCCAACAACATAGGAGATGGGATAGCACCCTGTGGCACTCCACATGACTGATATTGGTGCAGAGTAGTACCCCCTGAAGATGCTCTGTGACCTGCTATTGAGAGGATCTGAACCAGCTGAGAACTGTGCTATACAGTCCACGTAGATCCTTCAGGTGCTCCATTAAGATCCCATGGTCCACAGTATCAAATGCTGCCGAGAGGTCAAGGAGTACGAAGATCAAACAGTCACCATCAGGAAATCATTTAGCACACGTATCAGCTGTTTCAGTACTGTTCAGTCTTCTGAATCTGACTGGAATGGGTCCTACATTTTATGGCTTGATAGTCTGCTTTCCAATTGGGTTTCCACCACTCTCTCCATATCCTTTCCTAGAAAAGGAACGTTTAATACAGGCCTGTAATTTGCCAAGCAATCCAGGTCTAATTAATGCTTTTTTTGTTTTAAAGAGGTCTGATGACTGTTTTCTTCAGTGGTCCAATCAAAGATCCCGGTCTGGAAAGAGCACAGGACTATTTTGGACAACACTGGGCCGATTGCATCAACACAGCCTAAGAGAAGGCATGTTTGGTCTGGGTCCAAATCACAGGTAGTGGGATCTATTCCCTGGATTGTTTGCACAAGATCTTCTATATCCAGATGATGGTCCGCTAGTCCATAAAGCCAGAGAATCTGCATTTTCATGCCTGGAACCCTGACACATTAGACAGTTGGGACCCCAGCCCAGATGGTGGATACTTGATCATGTCGTAGGAGTTGCTGTATTTTGCTGTCTTCCATGCTCATTGGATTATGCATTGATTCTTCTTTTGATCTTTTCCTGTTAAGAGGAAGCTAAAATGTGGCTCTCGAATACTGGACAAGTATGAATGATCAGAGCAATTCACATACAATCCAAAAGAAGAGTGACACAATTCTCTTTATAAATACTATTATTCTAACTCCATTGCTGTGACTCATCATGATTATTGTTCTTGATGGTGTAATCCATGCCTGCTATTTTTAAGTAGCCACAGTCTAAAGTACATTTAAACCCTTTAGTTGGTCACTCCTATTGTATCAACTTAGACTTTCAGATCGGCTTAGCCTGTAAAGAGTACTCGGAAGGGAACCCAGGATGTGTTTTAATATTTCTTTGGTTTCAGCTAATATATAGCTGTGGGAGTATGAATGGGTGTTTTCACTCCGGCCGCATCCAGAAGTGAAAAGGCTCAGGACCCCTAAAGAGGCAATCCAGGCCACTTTTTCCCCCTTCATTTTTCAAATACAGGCTTGAAGCAGAGGTTCTCCAGAGCGTAACCCCATTCAATTCGGCTCCTGTGACCCTCTGCTTCCAGACATGCCAGAACCCCCTTTGCAGTCAAGTATCTCCTGCAGGTTTCCACATCGTCGCATGGGCCAATGGGAAGTCGAACATGTCACGGTTTCCCATTGGCCTGCAGGTCCCGGGAGCTCTGAAATGCAGACTTGTACGTAGTGAACCCTGGAGTGGCTACCGACACCCCCTTTGGAGGTATGTACCTCGGGAAGCGGGGGGTTCCTGGAGCTCAAATTAATGGGTTTTGCCTCTGGAGACCCCCTGCTTCAATTCTGTTAAAATATGTTTGAGTGGCCTTTAAAGCCTCTTCCAAGGTGTAAGAAGTGGAGTGATAGCTTTGCATTACTTTACATCTCATATTGAAAAGGGGGGAGAGAAGCAGTTGGCTAAAGTGTGTGTGTGTGTGTCCCCTCACTACTTATGAATACGTCACTGTGTAGCAGTCTTTGACTGAGCCACCTGTGCTGAAGTAGGGATATCGGGAAAACCTGACCTGTTGGTAGCTCTTGAGAACACAAGTTTATTACCGCTGGTGTAGAGGCAATCTCAACTTTTCAGATCTGTTGAAAAGAAAAACCTTTCTAGTCTTCAAAGAAACCAAAAGTTGCCTTTTCAGTCATGTTTACATGTCTGAAGAATCCATTTACAATTGAGTTTTTTGTTTTCCTTGGTAGGACTGCCAATTGTGTTCCATGGGTTCCCCAGAGATGAAGAGCCTGGTTCCTAAATTGGTTAATATTGAATAAGACAATAAATATTTGTATTCATTTTATATTAATTGATTTTAGGATCTGGCTTATGTTAAACCCCTGGTTCCTCAGTGGTTTTCGGTGACCCCTCTTGGAGACTTCAATATGACTGCCAGCATCATCCAGTGGGTAGCTGCAACTGATGACATTGTGGCTTATTGGTCTGTGGGACCCGCAAGATTTAGCAACCATTCTGTTTCCCCCATGAGGGAGCAGTGGTGGGTACACCGCGGTGTATCTATGTTGAGCTAGTGAGTCCAGAGCTAAAAATGGCACGGATCAGTGCAGAGGAGGATCCCTAGTTTTGGTTACATCCAAAATCCATTTAGTCTTGGATGTGAATGCTACTTTAACCATTTGAATGCCCCAGGTTGTCAATACATCATGGGGACTGGCACTCAGGAGGCCCCCAGACGTAGTGACTAAGTCATGCTCAAAGGGCTTGGTTTTCTGTGTTATATTGCATTTTCCATTAACTCAAATGGCTGCTACAGTCACTTGACTACACTGTCGCAGGGGCCGTGTCATTCGGGCAACATGACCCCTCCGACGCTCAACAGGTAAATGATTGATGCCTTCAACCTCTCTGGCAGTGGTCGGGGGGGGGGGTGAATTTTCTTTTATTTGTGTTTTTCCTGCATGTAAATTACCCTCCATTTCATAGATTTTTTTTTTCATTTTTTTTTTAATTTTTTTTAAAGATCTGTAACAACCGACACAATTATTGCTTTAGTCCCCATGCTTCAATATCCTAATACAGTATAAATAACAATCTAAAAAAAACTGTATTTTTTTTTTTTTTTAAATCCCATCAGTCACCATGGGTATCAGATACACGGACATACAGGGATCCAGATCTGACGATTGGTGGACAGCGGGATCTGGAACCAACCCAGCCCCCACGTGCCTTCCAACGCTTGCTCCTAAAAATTGTCTGGCTCCTAAGTATTTCATATTTTTAGCCACCCCTGCTTTCAAAGTACTGTGTTTAACTGGTCCGTTCAATTCTGACCAGACAAACGCCTTCTGGTTTTGGGTCCTGCTTCATATTGCTGTTTTTCTCCATTAGTTTTGGTAAATATAACCTTTTGGTCTTGATCTAGTACAGAGCAGTACCCCAAAAAAAGTATATCCAATTTAAAAATAAAATCATAAGTAATGCAATATGGATTTTAAAAAAAACAACAAAAAAAACCACATATGTTGTCCTGTGTGGTACGCCACAAAATTGTGGGTAAGATTGTACTACATTTTACTAATTGCCATTTAAACTTGATTTTGCCATGTGCTCTGTGTCCATTTTTGAGTCACTAAACAGTTTTGCTTTGTATATTTTGCAAACAACTAACTCCAGTTTCAATTGACACATTGCTATGTACAATGCTATGTTTTCTGCTGGCTCTGCCTGACAGATTGTAAAGATCATGAGAGCAAGTGGCCAGAGGCCTTTGGTCCATAATTTAAATGACTGTTTTTTTTTCCCCCAACTTAATTTTTATTGGTTGCTCACATGGTTTACAGACAGTGTTCATATATCTTTTTGTAAGGTGAACTACATATTTAAATCAATGTTAATCATACATGCGGAACAGAAAACCCCAAGATATAGGGTCATAAAGCACCCCCGTATTATGCACTCATTGCCTAGTAGATAATAGATGACTAAATTAGCCTATAACTCTATGAACTGCTGGATAGGTATATAACAATCAGAGGTGATGGGCTAAAAACAAAAAATAATATTTTAATACATCATAATCATGGAACACGCAAATATTAAAAATCATAATATAGAATCCTCGTAGTGGAGTCCGAGGAACCCAAAATAAACACATGGTATTTGTTGATCCTTAATAGGTATAGGGTCCTCTAAAGCTGCAGGCGTGTACAGAATTATAATGCCACGAAAAGACCTATATGGTGGCAACAAAATAATCACTCTTAATAGCGCCGTTGTAACCAGACGTATGGTGATGAATAGTTTTTGCCAGGGATAGCATGAATGAAAGGGTTAAATATACTGGCACCATAAATTCACAGCTCTATGTAACATAATTGTAACACAAAGCGAATATGTCAAACAAATATGGTGCTATAAACCCTGATACAAAGGTATCCATGCTAAATGCTATATTGTCTCCCTGATGTCACAGCTGAACAGAAACACTTGGAGGTATATTGCAGTAAATAAAGCTACCAATGTAGCCTGCTATATTGACAGTCGTTATACTGTTACCATATACACCTCCAACCATGATTGTATCATACAGGGCTACATTAGCTCCAAACAGCAAATTGCTAAAATACACTGGAACTCTCGGCCATCAGACAAATAAAACTATTCAGGACATAGGTATTGTGCAGAGGGGGATGGAATGGCCCAGAAGGGTCATAGGGTGTGCACCTTGCACTATACCAATTGTAAAAGGAGGGAAAACTAAATGGTATAACCTGTGTAGTGTAGGAACAAAAACTGCAATAAAGTGTGGAGGTGGTGCTGGCAGGGAAGGGGTTAATATTGAACAAAAGGATAAAGAGAAGTTCCCTATATGCCGCACAAGAAAACACCTGTACCTGTATTAAAACTTACTATTTATTAATAAACAATTAAAATATATTTATTGCAGCAGTAGTGTAACCAAAAAATTAAAAAGTAAATTAAAAACGGAGAGGTTAGCTGTATGCCTAATTCGGACTAACAATGTAGATAGAAACCACTATTGTAAGTATGAGTGTCCCACAACTATATGATTATACTAGAAGTGGTAGTGGTTCTGTAACAATTCTGATGTCCTTAGAACACTACTCCCAAATGTTGAGGGATGTACCTAAAATAATGTATAGATACAAAAAGAGTGTGGTTAAGCCTGGTAGAGTGTAGATCAAATATACATACACATTTGTGCCAGGCCATCAGGTTCAAGATTAAATGAGCCTGTGGGTCTGTTATGATAAGCTTCAGCAGCCGTCGCAAGATCACAAGGTATGTGTCTTGTACTTAGAACCATACACCAGATAAGGAGTAGTCGGAGTGTTGTGCTTCCTATTGAAGTCTCCGAAACACTCTGAAAGAAGGTTAGGCAGCAGACCTCTCCGATATAGCCAGCGAACTAGGTGGTAACGCTTAGCTTGCCCTACATATGTTTCACCTGTAGTGGCTTCATCGGGGGCCCATATACAAGCCGTTATCCGTGTGATCGCGTTGTAGCAGTCTGCAGCTCCCTCTTCAACGTCCTACTTCACCAACACGTGTTTCGCGTGTATGACACGCTTCATCAGGGGGAGGAGTCTGTTAAGCCCTCTTCCTCATGTCTGATATATACCTCAGGAGCCTGGAGGCTCGTCATTAAGTAGCTAATCAGCGCAGTTGAAGGTGTAGCCCTATCAGAGCATACTAACTCTAAATGATAACTATCACGGACCAATTTAAAATTAAACATATTTTGATCAATGTCATCCTATTAATAACCACAACCTGCAGGAGAAGATGGAGATTGCTTAATGAAAATAAATACATCTGACACTAAGCACTTTATGACAAGGAAGCAATATTGCTCTTAAAAAGAAAAAAAAAGTTTAAAAACAGTTGTTTTGACGTGGCGACAAGACAAGTAGACAGGATAGAGACAGACAGGCTAAGGACTCTTCGAGTAGTGACCCCCTGACCAGGGATGAATTGGCACTATGGGATTGGCAAGAGAAACCTAGCACGGGGCCACCCCACCAGGACTGGAAAGCAAGAGAATACACAGCATCTGGCGGAGCAGCAGCAGAAGAACATCACCACCCCCTCCCCTCCCCTGGGTCTGTCGTTTTATTTACCTAGTACGTCTTCTATTTGTTGTCTAAGTTGGTCTGCTAGCCATGGTTATTGTGCATGTATGATTAAACACCAGAACATATACAATCAAAGATTTCATGAACTGTCTGAGTTGTGGTGTAATATACCTCATGACCTGTGTTTGTGGAATTATGTATGTAGGGAAAACTCAGACCGTTCAAAACGAGAGTTTTGGAACACATAGGTAGCGTAAGAAATGCAGTTGATACCCCTGTAGCAAGACACGTTATAGACCAACACCAAGGTAAAAAAGCGGTCATGCACTTCACTGCAATTGAATATTTCCCACATCATCCTAGGGGAGGAGACTGGGACAAGAGAGTCCTTTAACGTGAATGTCGCTGGATATTCAGCTCCAGACCCAATTACCTTTCGATCAGATTGAGGGATTCCTCTATTCATCTTTCTTCTAACACTAATTATTAAATAGTATTTATGGGGATCCAGTCATAAAAACATGTCTGATCTGTATTGACTGCTATGGGCAGATTTCTTAATGCTTCATTCATTCCTACATTATACAATTTACTGCTCCTCTATCCAAGTTTATGTATGTTATATATGCACATACATGTAAGTACTGGCAAACCTATTATGGTACAAGAGTGCCTTCTATCAGTTATTTGGCAATGAGTAATTATGATATTGGATTACCAATCTGGTACTTCAGGGGTTAATGTGGCAGCAGTTTGAGTTTATAAATATATATGGGTTTTGACAGATCAAGACTTTTGCTGCTTGTCTTCGTGAGAGGGGAGGGGGGCAGCCGGCTGGCCCTATCATTGGTAGCCCCTTAAAAGTGACACGTTTGAGGTCATGAACGATAACCAGAGATTACTGTCCGCCTCAGAAAACGAAATGTTGGTGAATAATGACTGGTGCATTCCGGAGGGAGGTGACACACAGGGTATGCTTTTGTTGGAGGACTTTATTAAAATGAGAATATCATGTACTGTACATACGAAGAGTTACATAAGTAATCATGTCATAGTTGCATGCAATGAGGCCAAGCACGTGAGGTCTAGCAGGTCCATTTGTCGCTCAAATTTAGGGGCAAGGCGGTCATACGTGGTCTTCTTGCGGCCGTCATGACCGCCTGAATCTATTGATGTGACTCACTTGTGTCTAGGTACTAGAGAAGGGAAGTTGAGTGCGTTTAATATACCGGGGAAAACCTAAACGGTGTTTGGTAGAATAGTATTTATTTATTTTTGTCGTAAAACGGCAATCTCAGATTATTTACGACGGGGTGGTTTTATGTTTCAATGGGGGGGGGGGGGAGAATGGTACAAAAGACACCTCTGTTGAAATCAAACACGTGATTTCTCATTTCTGCGCCAGTGACCTCTGGGAGACATTTCTGACACATGGTAATGTGTAGGGATTTGATTTATCCTGTTATTTTAAGAAACTCTTGCATTTACTGTGCTTGTATGTTCTTGTAATCTTTCTTTAATCTAAGCACTATATATCTATTAAAACATCTAAGTGATTCTTTGGGGCTCTGAATGAACTGTTGCACGTTCTGGAGAGCGTATTTCCATTTTCGGACACATTGCTACAACTTTCTTTTTTTTAAATTTTTTTTTTTGGTGTTAAGTGCATAGTTTTTGAAGTGAAACTTCTTTAGTGGCACCTATTCTGATGGGGTATAACGGGAGAGTTGGGGCAAAATGTGAAACGGAAGTGACGTCACGGCTCCCCCCTCCACGTCTACTGTGACATGCCGCCGGCGCCGCTCCTAACGGCCGCCGTTACCCCCCACACGTCCGCTGCCATGGGTATAGCACGATAGCTGCCGCAGAGCTTCCGGTGCTGCGGGTGTAGTAAGATGGCGGAAGCCCCGCTCTGTCGCGCGCGCTCTCTGCCTCGTGCGCACACGAAGAATTCACACTTAGGCCAAATAGCTAATACAGGGGATGTGTGCTGAGCACGCTCTTTCTAAGTCAAATTTATTTGCATTTTGTCAATGAAATTGTATTTAGATTTTTAATTAAAACATCACCAACACAAATACAATTTCTGTGACAAAAGTCAAAGAAGTTTCACTTACTATGCGCGTGCACAGCACACACAGCTTTTTTTTCTATAATGAATAGGAATCTGAGACCCTGAGATATATATTCATTTTCCATCTTTTATTTGCATAATTCTTGGGTGGTGGCTGCGTACAGATATGATTTGCAATTGAGTAAGGGGTTAATATTAACTCATTGAAAGTCCTTTTGGAGGAGAAAGGTGAGTTGGCTAGAGTAGCCATGTGTATTACCCTGTTTGCATTTCTAAGTCACGTGCGCACAATATTAGCATGTTCTTGTATAGCGCTGCTAGTTTTACGTAGCGCTTTAATTACAGAGACATTTTGCAGGCACAGGTCCCTGCCCTGTGGAGCTTGCAATCTGTTTTTGGTGCCTGGGGCACAGGGAGATAAGGTGAGTTGCCCAAGGTCACACGGAGCTGACACTGGGAATTGAACCCGGTTCCCCTGCTTCACACAGTGTCATTCAGTGTCTTTACTCACTGAGCCACTTTCTCCCATTAGTGTGCTGTAAATGGCGACGGATTGAGGGGAGATTTTGTTCATTTGAGGGACCTTTGTGAAGGTGAAAAGTGGGATAGCTTGCGAGCTGTGTATTAACCTTTATGCGGTCGCGTGCTCACTGGTGTGCCTTAAGTGACAGCCCAGCATATAAACGCAAACACATGCCCTGCCTTGTCTGTGTCCTTGTTCCACGTGTGGAGTATAATTTGTATGTTATGGTTTTATC
Source organism: Ascaphus truei (assembly GCF_040206685.1). Classification (NCBI taxonomy): domain Eukaryota; kingdom Metazoa; phylum Chordata; class Amphibia; order Anura; family Ascaphidae; genus Ascaphus; species Ascaphus truei. Next base: position 23,903,846 of record NC_134486.1, read on the forward strand.
ATCTTTATGCCAGTATTGGTCTGCATGTTTTCACTATTTCTCTAATCGACTTGCCTTATGGTTTTTAAAAATTGAGACTGGGTTCTCTTTGCATATTCGTATGTCTTTTAATTGCTGTCATAACCACTTTCCTTATTCTGTGGGGAGTTAAAAAACCCAACCTATAAATATGCTAATTTAACACCATGGTAAAAAAATCAACACTGAGGATAGTCGGTGTGTTGATACCTTGGGTTGAACCTCCGACTGTAGTGTGGTGCATCACTTGACTGTGTTTAGACACACACTGTCCCACTGTCTTGTGGATGAGTAGGAAGTAGGACGGTATACATTACAAAATAAGGATCCTGGCAAAAGCTAAGAAACTGAGCAATGTAATCTGGGTTTGTTGGCAGTTATGCATTTCTGATGGTAACTTCATCTGCAATGTTGCTCTGAATAGAACATTGAACCTTTTAGGGATCAGCAAAGAATGAAGCAACAATGCCCCTTGCACAGATTATTCTTGGACTGGTACGTATTCTTCTTACTTCAGAAATGTTATTGGCTTGCAGATTAAAGAAAAGAAAATCATAAATGTCAATCTGCATTGTATCTAGCTATTTATTTTGAAGCCACATGGCCAAATACAGTGCCAATGTAATGGGCTGCGCTATGTTGTATTGTGGGGCAGCACTTGCAAAAGTGAGGATGTGAGAACCTCTTGAAGGACTTTAGACAAGACCATGTGTAAAGTTCTGTGTCATTGTGGTGGCTCTTGAACTTTAGTAAACCAAAATGCATGCAATACATTCAGTGGAATAGGAGTCGGCAACCAAATCTTAAATCTCGTTTCATGTTAACCCATTACATCCAGAATCCATATTTAGGTCAAGCACATACCTCTAAATTAACCCATGTGGCTTTGTGCTTCAGGTCATTGTCCTGCTGAAATGTGAATTACCTCCCAGTTTCAGAGTTTTTACCTCAAACAGGTTTTTTTTCCCCTCAAGGATCCTTATGTGCTTTACACCTGGGGTGCACAAACTTTAAGTATAACGTCGCTTTGTCATGGCAAGATGGCGTCATTTGATGTCACGGCGATGCATCAGGAGAAGCTAGAGAGCAGGTAAAAGGCAGTCCCCTCGCTCTCCCCCGGCAATCAATTTAAATGTAGGGAAGAGTGTGGCACTCCCCTTTTTACACCGTCCATTCTCCCCACAATCCTGACAAGCTTCCCAATCCCTGCTGAAGAGAAGCATCCTCAAAACATGATGTTGCCACCACCATGCTTGACAGTTGGCATGGTGTTGTGCAATGTTGGGCTCGTATGACAACTGGTTTCCCACATGTCTGCAGTATCTACATGCTTTATTGCCAACTCCATACAAGATTTAAGATGAGTCTTTTCAAGTAATGGCTTCTTTCTTGCCACCCATCCATACAAGCCAGCTTTGTTTTTCGATCGGCTTATTGTTGGTGTGAACAGACTCCCTTCTCAGACACAACTTTAAAGCCAACAATGACCTTGAAAGATCTGCAGAGTAACATCGTGAACCAGTTTCCTGCTTTCCTGGCTGCTCGGTTTGGGAGGGTGACCTGATCTGGTTGATCAATGGTATGGTTAATCTTCCACGTATTAATGATGGACTTCACTGTACTGAGAGGTATAATCTGCACCAATGACCTTTTCTTGTACCCGTCTCCGACTCTGTGCCGCTACCACTTTATCCCAGACTTGTTTCGAAAGCTCCTTGGTCTTCAGGGTTGCTTAGTCTGATCACTGAGTTGCAGCATGAAAGTCTCTTAAAAAGCTGAGGGGAAATGATCTAAAAGTTAAACCACGTTGATTAGACACAGGCTGAAATTGTCACATTGTGACCTTTCAAACCATTCATTTGCACCTGAGCTTATTTAGGGCCGCAGTGGTTGAATACTTGTGCAACTAGGATTAATCTGTTTTTTTCTCTTGCTTTATATTCTATATGCATTTTCAAAGTATCAATGTTTGAGTATTTTTTTATTTTATTTTTTAAATAAATTCTACATCTAAAGTATTGGATTCTTTGTGCAGCGCCGTACAATGGGGTATAGTACAAAAACATAAACTGTCGCTTACAGGTGAGGATAAATCTGCACAAACACATACAAAGGTAAGGGCCCTGCACGTGGGCTTCTGTGAAGTCTAAGTTACGCTCGGGTGTCAACACCACGTGAAATTTGCTGGAGGGGGGTGGGGAAGAAATTCTTCTGCAAAGCACTGTTGTCACTGCTGTGTGGACCCTAATATCATTTGCATGTGTTTTCAAGATTTGTTTCCCCCCCCCCCCCTCCAGTTTGATCAATAAGCAGTGATTAAATCATTTGGCTTTAATTAAAAAGTTATCACTGTGCAATGAGCTTCAAAATGTCTCCACAGCTGTGACTTAATGGCTCGCCTTAAATGGCATGTACAGATGTGTCACAGGGTTGCCAGGTATTTGGTTACTCTTTCCGGTAAAAAAAAATGAGAATACCGGACGTGTGTCCCCGGTATTGCCTCTCTGGACTTGGTAACCTGCCGGCGGGGCGGCTGCAATCATGGAATTTCCCCCGAGAAGGGAGAACAGGGCTGCTGCAAGGGGGCTTTGCAGCTTCCTCCATCCTGATTGGCTGCATTACACAACAGCAGCCAATCAGGATGGAGGGGGTGGGGCCAAAGAGCGGAGGAAAAGCATGCAGCAGAGGTATATATGTATGATTGGGGAGGATGAGTGGGGTGCAACAGTCTTGGAATTTGTGGGAGGAGCACTAAGATTAGTGTTGCTTGCAATGTACAGTATGACTAGGTCGGTTATCTATAAATGATCTGAGGACGTAATTTGTTCTAAATTTCACTCAAAGCGTGCACCAATTTGCACTATTTCATATTCTATTTCCTAAAAACAATCCTCAAATGGCACTCCCTCCCCAGACTTTTAACAAAACTATATATTGGTGAATACTTGAAGTGAAATTTAGAACAAATTACGTAATAGAATGCAAAGGTGAGTAGTGTACAGCCAAAAAAAGGGAAGAGGGATCCATATATTAAAAAAAAAAATGGAGGAGCAAACCTTCTATGCTTTTCGTACGTGTGTACTTTATCAAGGAGTGCCCTGTGCTTGAGCACTTACCACGCTCTACAAATTACGGAATAGTCAGGTCATTTCTAAATAACATTCTTCCCCACCAACGATACTCGCGCACGTCGCACCTTTCACCCTTGTGTACAGTATTTTTGGACGAGCCACCTCGCAGCCCTAGTCACAGGCCCCCTTGCAGCAAAGGGGTAAATGGCTTGCATGGATCCATGTTCACACGCAGAGACTAATGTTTGGAAACAAGATGTCCACCTCTATGTAAATCATTGTAATAGCAAAGGTTTAGGTAGAAAGAGACAAATTGAATGGCTGGTTGGCTCTGAGCATTTCCAGGCCCTTTTTTTGCATTCATTAGCTGTTTTGACTTCACTGATTATCTTTTAAGCACTATTGTATAACGTGTGTTAGTCAGCATTTTATAGTCCCTCATGCAATCAAAAGCCTTTGCTCTCTAATGAAAGTGTTGCACACACATCATTTTTATGTTTTTATATCTTTATCCAAGGCGCCCAGTGGTGACTGCAGTGCAGACTCATTACATATGAACCAAACAGGGTCTGTATTCATTTTCTGCACCTCAGAAGAGTGACCTTCATTTCTTTTCACAGATATTACAAGTGTCTTAGCAGAGCCATCTGTGGCTGTAAGGGAAGATTTTCTTCACCGTTTTATTGAATGTGATTACCACTATTTTACAGAAACCCAACTCTGCATGAAGATAACTGTCTATCCTATGCCGGGTGGAAAAATCCTGCCTAAAGTGTTTCCCCTGGCGCCTGGTTTATTAGTGCTGATTGACTGGTCAGTCACCGCCACAACCGACAACCATGTGCTTGATCCTGCTTCACGAACACATAAAATCTGGTTGAAGCACACTAACTTACCCCCCACCCCCACAACACTGGCTCCTAAATATGTAATATTTTTGTCCACCTCATTTCTATGTATTCATGCTGATGTTTTCAGGAGTTCTTACATGCAGCTGTTTTCATGACTGGAGGTTTGACATTGAGTTCCTGTCCTAACAAGCTTGTACATTTCAGTAGGAGTTCAGGGGCTAAGAGCAGCAGGACGGAATGTATTGGCTTGACAGGATGTGTCATGCTGGGAGTGACTTTCTTTTTAAGCTCATGTAGCTTTGCTGGTCATCTAAAGTGTCAAGTCTTTAAACCCCAGTGACTTCTAACTCACTTAAAGTAGCAATATGTGGTGCTAGAGTTTAACCAGAGATGTGTTTTCTATTTTGTTTATTATGGAATTGCTGGTATATCTCCCTTGAGCCTGGTTTTTCTTTTTTGGAAATTTGTCATTTCACATCTGGAAGTATTGTGGCCTGATAGAATAGGATAACTGGGATGCATAGAAATAGGTACCGGGAAACGTCAAAAAGGCAATGTGTGGAGTGGGTGTGGTGTAGAAAGTGATGCTTTGCAAATGAGCTGCATAGCTTGTCTCATGAGGTATTTTACCAGACATGCTACAAAGTATGTTCCAAGATGCTTTCTCTTTGTGTCATTATTTATTTATTAAATATTTTTCCAGGAAGTAATACAGTACATTGAGTTACCTCTCGTTTTCAAGTATGTCCTGGGCACAGAGTTAGGACAAATAATACATGGTTACAAATAGTTCCATAAATGAACAGGGTATACATTATATACAAGACATTGCATGCACAGTTAAAGAAAATATATATTATGGGCGAATGAAACAGTTACAGACCAGAATTAGACAGCGTTAGATTTGAAAGAATTTAAACTGGTGGTGGATTTGAGTCTCTGGTAGGTTGTTCCAGTTTTGGGGTGCAAAGCATCTGATTAAAAAAAGGCCAATGCTGCGGTGTATTGTGATTTAAGAAATCTAAGGTGACAGCGTTCTGGCTCCTTATGAAAGAAAAGGCATTATTAATCCAATTCTTATACATACAATGTGCCTGCATTTTAATGTTCATATGTAAAATCCCTCCTAACCATAAAGTGCCTCTGTAATAATATCCATAAACATGTCTTGCAGAGACGGGCAGTCCTTGGTGATTTAAACAGATTTGTTGCTTTTAACCTCAACTTTGTGGGGTTTTTCCAGATTAATACAGTTCAACACGTTATTGCGCGATCCGCTACAATGAGAATTCGCTTATAACGCGGTCTGAGTGTGGCTCCCGATATTTTAAAACCTCCATTTTGCCACGCTAGGACTTACCGGCATCTAGGACTCTCCTCTTTGCTGTCAGCTCTCTCCTCAACTCATAGGGCTGTGTCCACGTGCTCTCCTCTCTGCAGCTGTCAGCTCTTGTGCGTGGCGTCGCAGAGGAGGGTCACATGACACAATGTGTTGTCATGTGACCCTCCTCTGCGACGCCGCACACAAGAGCTGACTGCTGCAGAGAAGAGAGCACGTGGACACAGCCCTATGAAGTGAGGAGACAGCTGACGGCAAAGAGAGAGATCTAGATGCCATTAATCCTCGCGCGCCGAAATTAACGCAATCCCAGTTATAACACGGTCTCATTCTGTGGCCCCCAAGAACCGCGTTATAATGGGGTTCAGCTGTACTTGGAATGTTTGTGTTTATTTTATAATGGGGGATTTCTTTTACTTTTTGGAAAAAGTGAGATGTGTTGGTCATTGTGGGTCAGAAAATATAGTTGGTAATTGGTTAATGTTTTGATAGCAAGGATAATGCTGGCAAGTGGAAAGCTTTATTGCTTTATATTGGAGCTTGTTTGTTCTTTGGCTGTCTCTGATTTTTTTTTTTTTTTCTCTCCAATCTTTGTGCCAATAGGGCATTTTCACACAACTGTTTTCTGGACTATATCACTTCTATGGAATGTTTCAAGTCCTCTTGGCAGCAAAAGGATTATGCTTGCAGCATTCTTGAAATATAAACTCCAGGCTCGCACTGTAGATATCTTTATCAGTGATGTGCCCTCTAATCTTGGAATCGGAGGGTCAGAGGTTGGTTTTTGTTTATAAATTCTCCTAATCATCTGATTTGTATTTGTTGGGAAAGTAAATATAAACCTAATATAGATCACATCTTCCAACAATATTGTATCCATTCATCGTGACTTCTTATTGATGGTATTCTTGACATCATAATCTGTCATTGTAATACCTGGTTCAAATCACCAAACCTGCAGTCCTTGTTTTGTTTTTCCAATAAATGCCCTTAGTGTTTGAAATCATTATTTTCTTCTAGTCTGTGATTATGGTTGACGTGGTAAATTTTAGGCTGCTGAGGTCAAAATGGAAGTCTCCACAGAATAGTAAAAAATTTTACCTGCTCAGATCGCCTGAACACAGAGCCTCTGATTTTAAAAATGTAAAAATTGTCAGACCCTGTGACCCTTTGGCTACGTTGTGGTGCTCACAAGGGGGGAACAAGTGCAAGATCAAACGATGGACAACAAGGGCGGGTATAGAGAGGTCTCTAACATACTGTTTATTTGCATCTCTTGCCTGTGCTGCAGCCTCCACTCAAACAACTAGCCCTCAGTTTGACAGTTTGGTGCTTCACTGCCTGGGGATTGGGCAGCCTGGCCTCACCAATGCCCCTGGCAATGTGGTTAATTTAGGAACGGGAGTTTCCAGTTTTGCTGCCTCACTATATATATACAGTAATTATTAGTAAAGCTATAATATGATGTATAGATATTGGTGTTCATTAATCACAACTTACAAAAAACAATCTATTCGAGGTATCAATAATACGGTTTTATAAAATATTTTAGGGGAGGAAAGCTCCTTTTTAAGACACTTTCACTACCATTTTCAAAAGCGCTTCTAAAATAAAAAGTATTTATTTGTTGCCTTTTCCATGTGGTCGCATGCAGTTTTGTTGGAATTTTTCTCCTTAAAGCCGTGTGGCATAAAATGCTTCTATTTCTGCCGCCCAATAAAGTTCCGCTGGCTCAACCGGTGATTTTCCAGTGACCGTGACGGCCATCCTCTCAGTGTGCTATCTTGCTCCCTGCTGTTCCAACCACAAGTCTTCATTAACCGCAGCAGAACGCTCTGTAACCCTTGGTTAAACCCTGCTGCTGCTAGCAAAGCTATATTTTCAAAGCAATTAATTGCAGAGATGGGTTTAGAGGGGACCATTCCACTTTGCTATATTGGAGCTGCAATAAAGTGAAGCCCTGAACAATGTCCTTTCTTCTTTATACCTTTTTTTTTGATCTGTTCTATTTAAAATGTTTAATTTTTTGCAATTAAAAGCAGGAAGTCTGACCCCAAAATTATGCTTCTCGCTTCATAGCAAACACGCTGCTGTTATGGCCTTATGTAACAATTGATCAAATGCAGCAGTCGTGATCAGGATAGATGAGCCGCATGTGTCCAAGTAGTGGCAAACTACTGGATAAGTTCACATGATGTATGGGACAGGTCTTTATTTATATAGCGCCAATAGTGTACATAGCGCTTCACAGCAATAATACATGTGACAATTATATAAATAACAAATAATACAAATAACACATAATGGGAATAAGGGCTTCAGACAAAGTAACATTTTGGAAGAGTCCCTGCTCCGAAGAGCTTACAATCTAATTGGTAGGTAGGAAGAACGTACTGAGACAGTAGAAGGGCATTCTGGTAAGTGCGTCTGCAAGGGGCAAAGCTTTATGTATCGTGTATAGTACTATCCATGGAGCTACTCATATATGCTTCTTAGCGTAAGTGTGTCTTAAGGTGGGTCAGGATCAGGATGAAAAACAGGGAAGTAAAGACACATTGTACAAAAACAGTTTTTGGGACTTTGTCTTGGTGCCAGCCATTGTTATGACTAGAACTCGTGTGTGCTGATCCAGCCCTACCCGACACATCCTTATTCATGGTTTTGTCCCCTTGGTGATGTCACTGCTGGGCCCTATGACCTCATTCAGCCTGGGGGTACTGAGGCGACAGACAAATGTATAGTATTAGAATAGATGTATTGGTGTTCTGCACAAACTATATTTTAGGTGGCAGGCCCACCTCCCTTCTACCTCATTGAAGATCAGGAATGACTAATGGGCGACGTAACTGGGCAACCCACACGCACCTATTCTCTGGAAGATGCATATTTATTTTTTTTGGAAGTCTTTCTTCCCTATACGTAAAAATGCAATACATTTTTAAATCCCCAAAGATATTAAACCTACTTTATATTAATTCGAATATTGAACTTATTTATTATTTGGTGCAAAGATAAATGTGTTTCATTCTTCACATTATTGCATGTCCAGCACATGCTGCTCTATAGCACTAAACCTTTCAGTGTCTCAAAGAATTTACTGTCCTCCATTAAGTGCTGTGCTCCTGGGTAGGCATCAATATTAGTATGGAATGTAAGAGGCCTGAGAGACCCCATTGTTAAACTCATCAGCCTCTTAGGATGGACTGGGACAACTTGCCACCGCCGATCAGCCTCTGAGGGCAGCTCGCCACTTGGTTATTAAGGGGTTAACTTTAGGTTACGGTTAGGTGGTTGGTGTAAGAAGTTACATTTGTGGATTTTAGGGTAAGGGCTCTTCTGGGTTTTTACAGTAAGGTGTTGCGGATTTTAGGGTGAAGATTAGTGTTGGCATTAGGGGGTTTAGGTTAAGGAGTTGGGGGCTTTGGAGGTAAGGGGTTACCTTTTGCAGCAAGTTGTTTGCGGCAAGTCATCCTAGACCACTCCTAAGACTTCTTCAGTGCTTCATGCTAGAGCTGTAATTGGTTGCTGGGTTCTGCAGCACACATTGGGTAAGTTTAAATGGTAAACAAAATTCCCATGCATGAGAAACACTTTGCCCTAAACGGCAATGCTGGGAGATTCGGTCTCCATGTTAAATGAATGTTACAGACTCCCTTTGTCTTTGGAAATTCAAACTATTTGGCTTAATTGCATTTTCCTCTGGGCATGTGCCATCCTAAATATGGATTTCATTCTAAAGGGGTTATGCTCTAGTGCATTAGTGCTGGTCAGGCACAAACGCCCGTTCAAGTTAATTGGCGTTCCTGTTAGTTGGTACATCATCCGCACTAATGCACTGCAGAACCCCCATAATTCTATAGGGGAATATTGTGGGCTAAGTAGCCTGCAGTATTTTACTTTTACCTGCTTACAGCTAAAGAATGCAGAGAGCAAGTTATGGGTTGATCCGAAACATGATCCTTGTTTGCAGGTGATGCATGTTATGTGATTTTTAATGATTAAAGCAGGAGGACCCATGAGTCTTGGTTACATACTTCTGCACTTCCAAACTTATGTCACTTAAATTGAGGCCATGATGTTCCCTTGATACAAATGTAGTGTTGTCTGTTAACTTTGGTCTAAAATGTCTATTAGCTTGAATTGGAAATTGTGCTTTTATCCTCTAGAAATGTATGTAACACAGTAGCCATTGCTGCAGTTATGAGGCTATGATGTGCCTGCTCAGTGGCCGTCATATTTAAGCCCCACGTTAAAGCTGCAGTTCAAGCAATATCCTGCATGTGTGTTTTTTTTTAATAAATCAGTTCTGTAGTAAGAAAATACTTTTAGCATTTTCTGTTTAAAAAAAAACAACTTTGAAAGACCAATTTTCTTGTATTCTATTAAAGCATGCTTGTTGCTATAGCAACCATTTACAGTCCCCATATTTAAAGATGTCGCCAAACTTTGCCAATCAATAGACGGAGAACTAATTGACCGGCAGCTATGCAGTTCTTAAGGTAAGTAGAGATTGCCCACATGAAACTATTGAAGTAAAAAAAAAAAAAACTAAAAAAAAAAACGGAGCTTTAACTGCAGCTTTAATATGTTAAACTCGGTCTCTGAGGCAGATGATGAATAAATTAAAACCAGAGACATAACATAAAACACAGACAAAGCTCAGTTTTTAGCACATCTAGTGAGACTCATACACGGTACAGTGCCTAAATATATATGGATAAATATCTAATAAGTAAATGGTCTTTTAGTTTGACATTTTTGGCCAAAATTGTTGTAAGCCCCTGAGCCAACGCCAAGGCAGACCACATATCAGGGGTCCCTAACGCTAATATAAATTCTTAATAACCTGTTTAATAACAGGAAGAATGATTTATAGTAAATCTGTCAATATTAGCTGCAAAGTTCTGTCTGACTGAAGCTTTTATTAACCTGTACATTACCAGGAAAAGCACTCTGTATTAGAGATGTCACAGCCAAACTGCAAGCAGGCAAGTTCCCCTGAGTGGAAGATGCTATGGAGTGAGCCCATAACCATTTAAATGTGGGAGGGGGTGAGCTTAAATTAAGTAGGAGGTTGCCAACCTCCAATCAGCCATGACTAGCTGGACAAGAATTGCAAAACATACTGGACACCTAACAAGCTCCTATTAAACCCCGGTATTTTGGGGGTTTAATAGGAGCTTGTTAGGTGTCCAGTATGTTTTGCAGATGATGAATACAATTTCACAAGGATAACAAATGAAAAACTAGGGCTATTTAAAAATGCAATCTGGTGCTACAAATACACAACACCCATCAATCATTTCTAGTAAATATAGTAGTTGTATAAATGTGTTCTAATGAGCAGTGCCAGAGAGTGTTACCAAGTATTGAAGGTGATTGATACAAAGTGGGGGAGGGGGAATTATTAAGCTACAATCATGCCAACAAAGACACTATCATACTTAAACTCCCATTGATGGCAATGGGCATTTCTGTGCGATAGGGCCCCTCTTGGCACTATTGCAGCTGTAAGTATAGTTGTTTATAGAATGCCATCCATGTACAAAGAGCTTCACAGCAGTAATACCTGTACATGACAGAATAATATAACTCATAAATGGGAAGAAGCTCTCGAGACATGAATAACATTAGGAAAGGGGAGTCCCAGCCCCGAAGAGCTTACAAAGAGCTTTCTGAATAACCCCCCAAGTTGCTCTGTATAGATACCTGGAAGCTGCTAAGCGGCTTGGGATATGAATAGCCCCATTGTATGGCACTAGACTAGTCAGGCTGCTTTTCCTGTCCTGGCTCAGATAAGATTGCCATTTAGGGCACTAAGATATATTAATCTCCTCTAAAGGTTAATTGGCGGTGATTGTGAGCTAATGCCAGTGACGTGTGTTATGGGGTTACATTTTAGTAATGGATTTTTATATCATTTTTTTTAATGAAAAATCTCATGCGTATTTTTAATGGTACTTGTTGAAACCTGGTGGGAGGGGTTTGATCCCTTTGTGTGTTGTCATGGTGTTGGAAAGGGCTTACTTACACAGCCAGAGGCTCGCCTTATCTGTATTGGCTCTCTGATAAGAACAGGCTGGGCTAAGGCTAAAGAAAACAATTTCTTTTCAAACACTCCCCTATTCAGAGGCCCTAAAAAATGTATTCATTATTCCCCCTCTCACTGGGGGTACCCAGAGCCCCACACACAATCTGCCAAATATTTTGGCATGGGTATATTTGCTCAAGGTAATTATTTAGATGGTTAAACTGTTTCCAAAAGGTTGTTTTTTGGCTGACGACCTGGAATTGCACTTAAAACAAAACAAAACAAAAAACCCTAAACACTGTTTACTACTAAAGTATTACGTTTTCTTCAGGTTCAGATGCATAGAATTGGTGTAATGGGTGTCTTCAACCCTTTATTTTTTCCCTTAAGGAACCCTAGAATTAGTTTGTGAAACTCTGGGGAGCCCCATCTCTCTCTCCCCCTCTGTTCACCCTCGTACTACACCCCCCCCCCCCCACACCCCTACCATGAGCTGCCAACTGTTGCACATCAACTCATCTACTGTTTCAATCCCACCCCAAAAAGCTGAACTCTCATGCTAGAGGGTCACATGCCTAGTGGTGTGACCAAGTCATGAAACCGGTTACATGCATATAACTAGCCCACATGGTAGAAAGGGATATTGAGAAGAGTGTGCGTGTGATTTTCTTTACAGGTGTACTTACATGGTGTGTGCTAAAAGCAACATTAGAGCGCACACTCGTAACAGACAGACAGGAATAGTATATCCTTTATGCCTGTCACAAGTGTTCCTCTTACAAGGATACGTGATGTCGTCTGCACACTTTGGCATGCGCTCCAGACCGACACTAAACAGTGCGTCAGTTTCGTTTTTTGTGACGAAGATTTTGGTGTAGAAATCTGTAATTATACCCAGGGTGCATGTGCTCAACTTGACGACGAGCCCTGCACAGTTCAAAATGTCGTCATGCCCCACAATAAATGAGGACCTTTTTCTTTGTATCCTTTACATCCAAGTTACCTGCTGGATTTGTGGTATGCTACCTTTCCTTGTTTGCACCTTGCTCTATTCATTGTGGCCATATTACAGGTTGGCACCCACTATTGCTCTTCTTTGCCAACTGTTTTTTTTTCTTTTTTTTTTTCTTCTGGTATAGTGTTGCTATGGTTGCTAGTTTTCTAGGTGAGATGGTGTACATGGCTCAATTACCCTGGTGAACGCGTAACTTCTGTTTGTCATACGCAATCTGTCATGTGGTCACTGTTTTGGAAGTTCAGTGGGAGTTGTGTGCTGCCACGTTTCTGCCAGCAAAAAGGTAGGGAACTAAAGCCATCTGAATAATGCTTCACAGGCTTGTTTGACCATTGCTAAATTATTTCCAGAAACCCCCTTCAATCAGCCTGCACACCAGTGGTTTTTGGTTTAGCCTAGTGGTGCAATACTGTGTGAAAGCAATCCAAACACGCCCTAACTGTATATTTACAAGCTGGCAGGCGACCAACAAGTACATGTGAGAAATGTGTCCAACCTAATCACTAGAAGGCCAGAAAATAAGCAATCGGTGCATGTAATTTAATTTAATAGGGATTTCCTTGGTTTTGTCAAGTCTTGATGTTTCCTTATTCACTTTTAGTATGTGAAACATGCGAATCTACTTGACTGGTTTCTTGAGTTCTGTAATGTTTGGACAGTATATATAAACTCTTGCTTTTTGTTTTGGGAGGGTTATTTTATCTGTAGTGAGACCAATCAATCATACTGCCTTTTTTTTTTTTTTTTCACTTTTCCGTCCTGGAGAATTGCACGTGATGGATGTTAGTGTAGGAAAAACAATGAGGCCAGGTCACTAAAACCTAGGTTTTTTTTTTTTTTTTTTTTTTTTTTTTTTACCCCACTGTCATGACATTAAGTGGTTAGACTGCAGACAAGTATAGTGGCTAATGAAAAATGAGCGCAATGGATGTCACTTAAGCTATTTTAGCATCTGTTTACCTAAAGCGTTTGACTGCTACATTATGCAGCCTACATTGAATAAAAAATCTCTCCCTATCCGCTTATTTTTAGACTCCAATCATATTGAGCATTTCTCTCCCATATGCCTGGTTACTTTGAGCTAGTTTTTAGGTCATTGTATAAGAACCTTGAGGCACTTCTGTTTGATACTAACCTTTTGGTTGTTATCTGATATACATATAAACGACTCTTAACATTTGCAGTATGGATTAATTTAACCCTTTGAGTGGCCGTGACATCTGTACAACAGCCCCTCTGATCAGTCACTGTTCCTGCGCAATAACACGAGTGCGGCGTTCATGAAGACTCGTGACAGCCAGATTGTGTGCTGTGCTGTGCTGTGCATCACGGGAGCCAAGGACAATCTCCCCTTGAAAACGTGCTGAAAGTTCATGACCCAGCCACTTTGAATGCCAGACCACATGATGTGGTGGCTGCCGTGGGGCACCTAAAGGGTTAAAATGGCTATCCAACTGAATTTTACCTAATTGGAACCAGGGTCTTCTGGAACTGAACTGCTTGTATTCTGCTCCGGGGCACCCTCCTGAGGATGTCCACTCCGGGACACCCTCCTGAGGATGTCCACTCCGGGGCACCCTCCTGAGGATGTCCGCTCCGGGGCACCCTCCTGAGGATGTCCGCTCCGGGGCACCCTCCTGAGGATGTCCGCTCCGGGGCACCCTCCTGAGATTTCCAAAGAAATGCACTGAAAAAAAAATTGGTTGCTGCACCATTACTCTTGTTCGTTAGCTCGCCAGTGCCATGGGTTGCAATTTCTTACAGTTGCAGACGCAGATTTTAGTATCTGGCAAACACACCCTATTTTGAGGTGGTTAAATATGTTTTATATGCTGTCCGTGCTTCAAACTGCTTGTAAAAGGGAAGGTGACAGATTTCGCTTCATATAAGGTAAAACCTGCTTGGCTGCCCCTGTGTGTAAAACAGAAACCCCTGGCTTTAATGATAATCCCTTCTAATACATATCTGCCCCAGATCGCACCCTTTTCAACTTTTATACTAAAACATGACTGCACCGAGATGATTGAGATGAGCCACAGGGAGACGTTTTGTAAGGAGCGTTCAGCTTCCCTCGCATTCCAGGCTCCTCGGTTTATTTATTTTGCCATACACCAGCCCTTTGTGCGTAATCCATGCAAAGGTGGAGTAAAAGAGTTCAACTGAAATAGTCATCATAAACCTCTCGCACAATAATGGGTTGCTAAAACCTGATGCTTCGCAGGCTGAGTGCACTTAGATCATTGTGTTGTACAGCGCTTTTGAAATATCACAGGTCTGCTGACTACACTGGAAGAGACCCATCAGGTTTGTAAACTCGGTACACTACAAGTGTGTGTGTGTGTGTGTGTGTGTGTGTGTGTGTACAGGGGGTTTCAAACTCTTATCTCCTGAATGAAAGGAAAGAGATTTCAAAGTTACCCTTCTCCCCTCCCTTTCTCTCCCTCCCCAGCTCTACTTTCCTCCCCCTCTCCTTTCTCCCCCTATCTTTTCTTTTTTCTTTCCTGATAATAAAAGATGCACACAAAGAAGCGGCCGCTTCCATTTTAATGTACCTAGTGGGGGAATATGTGAATAGGCAATACTCAACACAACTAGTCACATATTTAACTTGAACAACTACAATGATTCCTGAATATTTACTGTGTTGTACATGACAGTTAGTACTCCTCCAGTGTTTGTATAACGAAATGTATGAAATGTGTGTATTTTGTGAAAAACAATAAAAAAATTGGAGAAAAAAATAAATATATAAATGCCAAAGAAAGCGATCAGTGCAGACTGCTCCTTTTTAAAGCATTACCTTTCTTGATTTGTATGCGAACAGTTTTTTGTCCCATTTTATTTAATCAAAAAAGCCTTCAGACCGAAGCCTGCAGTAGTGTTCACATGGCAACTCCTGCTGTTTATTCTCACTTCCTTCACTCCACCAGACAGAACAGAGCTGTTTTAATGCAGGCTACAAAGGATCTTATCAGGATAAAAGGCTTTTCTTAATCTTCTCAAAGGTACTTTGAGGTCTACTAATGTCACTTGGTGAGTGGCTTAGCAGCTACATTAATGTATGTTTGGGTCCTTATTAAAAAAAAAAGTATATACATTTTATTCCTACAAAAATAATCGGTTGAGCAGGAAAAAAATTAGATGTGAAGTCACCATAAATACTGTCAAGAAATCCACTGGGGGAGGGGGGGGGGTGAGAATATATACAAGCAATGGAAACCGTTCCTTTGCATGATGGGAGAAGGGGGTAGAGTGTGAGCGGTCCGATGCAGTTGGTGAGAGGCCTCCCAGTATGAGTCCGATAGGGAAGTGAAGAACAATGGATATAGGGAGTTATTCATTTCGTTACTATAGTGCTGAGCAGTGTACTTTTGCAAACTCTCCTGAATTCCATATGAATAAACTCCCATGCCTGTACCCGTGACCATGAAGGGGATGAGAAGATCACAGGAGTGAGCTTGGCTGTAGAGCTGACAGCACTGTTGCTACTTCGATAGCCTTGCTGTGTAGATAACTTTTTATTACATATAGCGCTTTTCTCCCAATGGGACTTTAAGTGCTCCACATTTACAGAATAATGCTCGGTATTTAGCAAATAGGAGTTTAACAGACACAGTACCTACCCAGATCTGATTCAAAACTATGATTTTGATGCCTGATGCACAGGGAGATAGTGACTTGCCCAAGGTTCCCCTGCTTCAAACTCTCTGCTATCAGTCAGTGCCTTTTACTTGCTGCAGAGAATGGGGACACTAAAATAATACCGCCTTTATTTTTACTTGTTGATGCATTGGATATAGAACACTGTGCAGACTATATACCTTTCCCCCGAGGATCTTACATTCTTCAACTTAAACTCCTCTGAAGCCTAGTGGAGAAGTCTCTCACATGGAATCATTAACTGTACAGCCAAGATGTTAAAGTAGTTTGTTTATTGTAGGGTAGAACTGGGAACAAAGACCTATCCAACGAAGTTACGGAGCCTCTATTGAAATATGTATTTATTTTGTCATTTTCCTGCTCATTTTTGCAAGTAGTTTGCCACGGGGAATACACTTTAACTTCTGGTAATAACGAACCGCTGAGTCCAGTTGCACAGGCAGAGTCCCCGGTGGTCACGGCGGCCCTTGCGACAGCGTGCGTGCCACACACCACAGCCCTCTATGGGGCAGGCCCCAGTGGGCGCGCAAAGTGCTGTGACTCATACGCTGGCGATGCCCCATCATGGCTGCGCCCCCCATCATGCCCTCTCCCCTACAGACCGCCGATCGTGGCTGTAGTCCCTGCAGGCACGCGTGCAGCAGGGAGGATTGGGGCCGTAGCCTAATGCTCTCAATTCTATTTCAAGACATTGCTTGTAAACAGGTTAAAGCTGCAGTTCAAGCTCCCGTTTGTTTTTTTTTGTTTGTTTTACTTCAAAAGTTTCATGTGGGCACTCTCTACTTGCCTAAAGAACTGCATGGCTGCCGGTCAATTCGTTCTCCGTCTATTGATCGGCAAAGTTTGGTGACATCTTTAGATCTGTGGAATGTAAATTGTTGCTATAGGAACAGGCATGATTGCTAAAATAGAATACAAGAAAATTGGTCTTTCAAAGTTGTTTTATTTTTTTTTAAACAGAAAATGCTAAAAGTATTTTTTCTTACTACAGAACTGATTTATTAAAAAAAAACACATGCAGGATATTGCTTGAACTGCAGCTTTAAGAAAAAAAAATAAGTTGCTTTTTATTAATTCATTAGCTCTGAGTTCCCATCTTTTTTTTTTTTTTTTTGCCCTGTCTATCTTAACCCTTTCATTCTGGGGCCTGTAATGCATTGCCAGTTTTCTGGCAGTGAAGGAGTTCAGCATTTCTATATTTTGCATCACATGCTTGTTAGATGTTACTTATTGTGTTATCTTCTGCTTCTTGCCAATCCAGTTACCAGCATTATACTATCTTGCATGGTTTGATTGCGTTCTTATTGATCTTGGCAGTAACATGCTGCCTGGTTGTGCATTGTTTTATGCTGCAATTATGCCACACCCTGCATGGTAGTCTTGGGGGTCACAGGATGTACACACAGTGGTGTATTCTTTGCGCCTTCTAAAGACCTGTGTTTGTGTTGCATTTGTTTGTTTTTTCTTTCTACTACCCGTGAATAAGTGAGTGCCCATTTCTTCACTGTGAAACTCGACACTTTGCATTTACAATTAAGCGCAGCATAAACTCGGTGTTGCATTTAATATAGCATCTCATCCTCTGTGATGTAATTTTGCTGGTGGATAAATGTTGGGTGAAAACAAAGGGTCATGAAGGCGGTGAAACTCGTACTAAACTATCGCTTAAATATGATGGGCTGTCAAAAATGGTGCGTGCGTGCTTTTAACCTACTAAGCATACTATCTGCATATTTGTTTTGCTCTTGCCAGTGAACTTCACCTTTTTTAACCCCTTGCTGTCAGGTGTGCAAACAATACCATGTGTTCCTGGCCCCTCAAAGTGAAGGGGTTAATTGATCCCTGAAGCACCGTTTGATATTTTTTTTTGCATGCTTAAAGATTTGTTCTGGCAGTTAACGGGTTACGTTTATAGCTGCTCTTACTGTGTGTTGCCGATACATTTCCACATGGATGCGCTCTCCCTGGCTCTGTACAGTTTTCTACCTTATACCAGTTATCTTTGTTTCTCATTTTCCCACAGGGAAAAAAAAAATCTGTGAAAGATCACCTCACTGGAGGAGGGTGGGTGCATGTTCCGTGCTGCGGTGCTATCTGTCTTACAGGTGGAAACCGTGATAAATATTTAAAGATGCATCTTCGATGCAGGAAGGTTACTTCTGTGTAATTGAAGTATGTTAAACGGCTTTAGAAACTTTGTATGTTTACAGTGGTGGTTATGAAGGAAGGATTCTGTTGATCTTGATGGTTTTTTTTTTTTCTCCCATCATGGATTTTAATTGGTTGTGCATGTTCCCTGCCTCGAAGACCAAGTAGGAAATGAGCAGGAGAAGGGGACAAGTAGGAAATGAGCAGGCGAAGGGGACAGATTAAGTATTCCCACTTGTCATTGCACCATGAATCACAGAGCTGTATCTTGTGTGTTCTTATCCTGGCCTTCTGTTTCAAGTCCAGTGATGTCATAGCTTCTAAATGTTGGCAGCGCTGTACTTCCAATGAGCCCATCGCTGAGACTGCATTAATATCGCTCATTGTGCTCTGTTTTTACGTTAAAATAACGTATGGATGAAATTGGGCTTTTTAAATATGTGCACTCTTCTCCCCCTCCCCCCACCCCCCATTAAACACCACACTAAGAAAGACGCGAAATATGTTGGCAGGATCTTGTGACATAGAATGGTACACAACCCAGTGCTGTACACAACCCAGTGCTATACCCAAAGTGATAAATATTAAAATGATAAATACTTTTACCAATATTCACACAATTGGTGCTTGTATACGTGAGGTGTTGAATGACCACCTAGTTTTGAAGTCCTACAGCCTAGAGGTCATCCTGATTGTCTAGATCTGTTTGTCCTTACAGAAAATAGCCCTCCTTGGTGCTCGTATCGTGTGTGGAAATATAAAAAACAAAGAAAAAACGTGTCTAGTATCATACAGTGAAAAATAATTACAATAATGTTACTTTAATTCTCCTATACCGATGCATGCCAAATGGTGATAGAGAAAAACCAGTGGGGTTGATGGTATTGTTTAGGGAGCACCCTTTGTGTGCAGGCTTTAAGCTGTGACTTTAACCCCTCTGGGCATGTAGTGCCCACTATTGCACAGTTGTGTTCCTATAACAATAGAACTCACAATGCAAATGGGTCTTGATGGGAATCATGACTTGGAAGTAAGTAGGTGGAATTATGTGCAATAGTTGCTTCAGCAATATAACAGAGTTCAATTGTTATAGGAACATAATTGTGTAATAGTGGGCACTGCATGCCCAGAGGGGTTAAGGTCACAGCTTAAACCCTGTACACAAAGGGTGCTCCCTAAACAATACCATCAACCCCACTGGTTTTTCTCTTCTATGGTATTCCCACCAACAGATGCAAATCGCCATTTGGCATCCATCGGTATAGGAGAATTAAAGTAACGCTATTGTTTTTCACTGTATGATGCTATACACTGTTTTTTCTTTGTTTTATTTATATTATATTACATTACACACACTGCACTAAGTAGTGGAGGACTTTTCAGTTGTGACATTGATTGCCAACTTTTTACAATTATTTTTAACAAACTGTAGGAAACACAATTGCATAATGTTATGTTTTGTTGTACAAAAACAAGTACCCAGAAAAACGGTGGCTTGATAAACTAGTGTAAAGCAGTGTGAAATACTGATTCCTTTAAGGAAACACCTGATTGTTGTTGATAAATCTTTAAATACCATAAACACTGAACACTAAACATAGAAAACCATTAAAGGGAATATGTGATTTGGAGAATTAAAAAATGAATGGCAATTTGTACTAAAACATTTTTGGGCCTGGCTGGAGTGGCTGATCTTTGACTACTAATGCCTGGAAATTGCCATTCTGGAGAATGTGAAATTCGTATCTTAGTGGAGCAGAGAATGAATTGCACCCACAAAATGATATAAATCCTACGGTCACTGAAGGAGTTGCATAGCACAGTGCAAGTAATGCAGTACTCCCCAGTTCTGAAGGGGTGAGATCTCGAACGAAATGCACAAATATGGTTTCCTTTTCTGTATTGCTCATTTCACATTACCTGTTCAGTGTCATTTGTGCTGGAGAGATTCGCAGGAAGTTGGGTGACTGCCAAATCTTCCCCTTTGTATGAAAGGGAGCTTCCAAAAATACCATCTTATGGCCGGGGTGCTGGGGGAGGGGGATTGTGCAGTACTATGCATACAAAGCAGTGATTTTAGTTCAGGGGGAGATTGGCTAATAACTTTGTCTCTGCAAGGAACGTGTGTGTGTGTGTGTGTGTGTGTGTGTGTGTGTGTCTCCACGGCATTTAAAAGTAAATGTCGGATCGCACGACCCAAAAATTAAAAAATGTCAGTGTACTTAACATCCTTAAAAATTCAACCATCCTTTTACAGTTTTACTTGTGCATGTAGTTTGCTGAATTCAGGCTTATCGGCTATTTATCTGTTTGACAAATGATCCCCTCCCACCCCCTCCCCCAAAGCTTGTTTACTATGGAAAGTCGTGTACGGCACTCTTGTGAGCATGTGGCAAGGGTTAATACACGGCTAACTAGCCGACTCGCCTTTCACCTACACCAGGTGCTTCAAATGTGTAATCTGCTCTCAATCCGTCACAATATAGATCAGAACTCTGCCACCACCAAAGAAATATCAAATATTTAATTTGCAGTGTCTTTCGGTCCCTGTTTTATTGAGAACTATGCACCTCTTTTGTAGCACAATGTGTCCGAAAATTTAAATTACTCTACAAAGTGTGCAACAGTTCAGTCAGAGCCCGTAGTCATTACGTATTAAAGTTCAGATTAGGTTGCAGAAAAATATTGACCGTATCATACAGTATAGAAATGCCGTGTCTTAAAATACAGGAAACCGTCTAACTTATTATACGATAACATATTGATCAGAACTTTTCCCGAAGGGTCTTGAGGGAAAATTGAGATTTCATGTGTTCCAGCATGGAAATTCACTCAGATTTCAACTACAGTAAATCATAATCCCAGATGCAGGGTTTATATTCTAAAACCTTTGGTACCTGGAGTGGGATAGCTGCTCGTCTTTACATTACTGGATCTCCATTTAGCCGTCCATTTAGCAGTCTTAACACCTTTTTACCTCTTTTACCGTTTTTAGTGTCAGATTTTAAATTGTAACATTGTGTTCAGTAGCAGTATCTTTTTGCAGTAGAGAGAGAATTAAAAATCTCGGTAATTTTGAAAGACTGTGTAGGAAAGGATACTACTGTAAAGGGCTGATTTCAGAGATATATATCTGTGCCTGGCACGATCAGCAGGTTGTTGCCAACATAGCTATATGATCAAATGGGCAGAAGATTTGAATACAGAGATCGATAGAGAAGACTGGGAGGACATTTGGGAGGTAGCTGCAAAAACGTCAATCTGCACCACTATCGAAGAGAATATTTATAAAATTCTATTTCATTGGTACCTAACCCCGAGCAGGCTGGCTAAGATCTTCCCCGGGTCCCCGGATTTGTGCTGGAGGGGATGCGGGCAAAAAGGAGATATGGTTCATATTTGGTGGAGTTGCCCAAAAATTCAGGTATTCTGGGTCATGATACAAACATTGATCAGAGAGTACCTAGGGGTGGAGGTTGAGGTGGAACCGCTGACCATGGTGCTGGCCAAACCAATAGATGAATTAGGAACGGCAGAAAGTAAGATAACTCATGTGATGACGGTTGCCCGCTGTGTTATTGCGGCTGCCTGGAAAAAGGTGAAAGCGCCTTCTAGGCAGACGGTCCTACGGAGACTAAGGGAAATAAAGATGATGGAGCTCCTCACAGCACAGTTGAGCCAGAAAACTGACAAATTTCACAAAATTTGGGAAATATGGCCAGGAAACTAGGGACCCCATAGAAATGAATACAGAAAGACCAGACAAATGGGCTCGCCCTCCTCCCCCCCTTTTCTTCTTTTCTACGTTCTTCTCTTTCCTTTGTTAAGCTCATGAGACGCCTACGGAAGCGGCTGCTTCCCTAACACAACCGGAATGAAGAAGACAGACCACACTTATTCAAAAACCGTGTTATAGCAAATATTTTATTTCAGTAATGATGACGAACTGTTAATGCCCTTTGTTGTATGGACAAGTGGCACTGTTAAAACATCACATGTATTCCAAGACTATATATTTGTTATGTCTCTCCAAAACAAACAAAAAAAATCTCGGTACTTGGAGGTGAAAAATAGGTTTTGCGTATCACTCACTTTCTTTTGGCTGCCGTTTGAAGAATATCTGTAGATGTGTGTTTTTTTTTATTTGTTGGCAAAGCTGTTAACACAAGTTGATTTTCTTTTTTTTTTTTCCTCCTCTTTGCAGTGAGAGGATGTCGTCCTGGAAAGATCGTCCAGATGACAGAGGCAGAAGTCCGAGGGCTCTGTATAAAGTCTCGTGAAATCTTCCTCAGTCAGCCCATCCTGCTGGAGTTGGAAGCACCTCTTAAGATCTGTGGTATGCCTCCTTAATTAGGACCTTTTTACTTTTCTGATTTAATCTTGCAGGGTATTCCACATCTGCTTCTTATGGTTCATTTTGGCCTCAAATAATGCTAACACTTGGGGACTATATTAAAAAAAAATAACTTTAAATGTCTGTTTCAAACTAGGCACCTTTTTTAATATGAAGTGACTTGTTTCATAATGGAGAGAGAACCTGATGTCTTGTGACCAAACGAGCGTATGGGTTAAGATTGATTTGAACACTTTGCAATGTAAAAGGATCTCTTCTGTAAGGCGGCAGAACCATGTTTTTTTGTCAGAGCACATTGTTTAACTTGAACAAGCACAAATAAACCCTGGGTTTGATACACCCAGAGGCTGCACATGTTTAATTTGGCTATATGTCAGAGCCAGCCACCATGTGTCTGCAAGGACCTGTGCTTTTACAGAGCAGCTCTGTGCATATTCTTTCATGGCAGCCATTCCATGTGGAATTGAATCCAAACATCGGGGTTTGATCTGATTTTGTAAAATCCTTTTATCTGAGGCAAATACTCCTAGAACTATGCAACTAATTTTGACAGATTTATTATAAATCATTCTTCCTGGTAATGTACAAGTTAAAAATCTATTTTAGTGTTAGGACCCTTGATGTGGTCTGCCTTGGCTCAGGGGCTTACAACACTTTGGCCAAATAGTTAAAACTAAAAGACCATTTTATTCAAATGATATCTATATCGTACCGTGTCTTTGGATGTAGCGCTGAGCTCTGTCTGTTTCATGTTCTGTCTCTGGTTTTAAAAATACTCCTAAATGAATGCATTTCACATACAATGTTTACTGATAACCCCTTCAGTCACATTTTGTAGTGCAGTGCATTTTTGTACTATTTGGTTGTCCAGATATTTGATAACCAGCGGTTTAATCCCTGTTTTACGTGGTTTCCGTGTATTACATTGACATTTCGGTAGAACTAGTACAAAGCACACCTTCGTAACCCCTAATTTGCTTGTTTCTAACAATGGTTTATGCAACTATGGTGGTTCTATTTAAAACGTTGTTTTATTGATTTACAAGCGCTATGGTAAAGTAACGCTGGCTCTCCTTCCTTCGTGGTATAAGTTTGGGGAAATTGTTCTCTACCCAAACCATAACCTTGCTCCCTTTTTTAAGTTTAAGAAATAAGTCGTAATAAAAAAAATTGTATTTGCCAATGTCTGTGATTCTTGCGCTTAAAATGTCAGTGTTCAAATGTGTGTCTAGCTCACAAGATTTATTTTAATTATAAACCTAAATTGGGGAATGGTGTCATTAGTCTGGTTCTAATGCTTCCACTTACATTTTAACGACGACTAGTATTGAAGGAGCAATTCAAGCAGCCATTATGTATTTTTTTTTTTTAAATAGTTTTGAAGCAAGCGCGTCTCTGGAGCTGAACAGTGTTAATTTCAGCTCCGGGGACCCCCTGCATCACGTGATACTTGCCTTTTTTGTATCGCGTGCCAATAAAAAACAAAAACTTCTAAATACTAAATTCTATTGGAGTAGAAGGGCAGGAACAGATGAGATAATAGTATAGACTGGGAAAAAACCCTTAAATGCATGCTTTCTAATGCATGAAGCCTGACCGATTTAAAATGGGTAAGCTTGAATTAATACCATAGGCATTACTGAAACATGGTGGGATGAAACCCATTACTGGGCAGTTCATTTAGTGGGTTATTCATTTTTTTGGAAAGATCGAGGAAATAGGAGGTGGAGTATGTTTATATGTTAACCCGGATCTAAAACCTATTATAAGGGAAGATGTTTTAGGGGAATGATTAATGTAGAGACCCTGTGGATAGACATTGGCAGTGGAGGTAAAAGTACAAAGAAAATGTTTGTATAGACCACCAAATATCTGTGAGATTGGGAGCCGTCAGACTGGGGCAATGAGATTAGCATTACAATGAAAGGAAACAGGTTTTTGGGGGGTGCTCAATGACCATTACATGAAACAAATTATTGAGGAACCAACCAGGAGAGGGGCAATACTGGATTTGGTAATATCAAACTATGTACAAGTAATGACAAATATTCAAGTCCGGTAACATTTTGGAAACCGTGATCATAACATAGTTTCATTTTGAAATAAATGATCAAAAATCATATTACTTGTGTTCAACAAAAACTGTATACTTTAGAAAGGCAGATTTTAGTAGACTTGAGGACTAATCTACAAGGAATACATTGGGATGTTTTTTGCAGTGAAAGATAAATGGGCAATCAGTAAAACATTTAGAAATGCACACTTATCAGAGTATACCCTTGTGTAATAAATATAACAGAAACACGTCTAAACCAAAGGGGCTTCACAAACAGGTAGGGGAGGAAATGGAAACGAAGAGGCAGGCGTTAAGATTCAGTCAGAAGAGACGGAGGCATCATATCAGAATTATAAGGCATGTAACAAAATAGCAAAAGGGCAATCAAATTAGCAAAAATGGATAATGAAAAAAGAATTGCAATTGAAAGTAAAATCAACCCTAAAAAGTTCTTTCAGGTAACCTTAATCTCAAAAAAATAAATTGGAAGAAAATATAGGACCCTTTCAGTGTGAGCCGAGCGGGCAAATTATTGGAGATGAGGAAAAATCAGACATAGTAAACAAATTCTTTGCCTCTGTTTACCAGGGAAGAATAAATTGCAATAGTAGCCACAACCTCTATATTAAAGAGAAATTGGTTAACTGAGGAAGTTCATAGGCAGCCTGATTAAAATTTAAAGTAAATAAGGCACCTGGCCCCGATGGCATACATCCAAGAGTTCTCAAGGAGTTAAGTTCAGTAATAGCCAAATCATTACATTTAATATTAAAGGACTCCGTTTCCACAGGCTCTTTACCACAAGATTGGCGTAAAGCAGATGTGGTGCCTATATTTAATAAGGGAGCTAGATCATAACTGGGGAATTACAGACCTTTAAGCCCGACTTCAATAGTGGGGAAGCTACTTGAAGATTTAGTACGGGATAATCAGGAATATCTAATGGGAAACAAAATTATTAGTAATTGTCAGCATGGATTTATGAAGGATAGATCGTGCTAAACTAACCTTATTTGTTTCTTTGAGAAGGTAAGTAGGAATTTAGACCAGGTTAAGGCAGTTAATGCGTATACCTTTGCAAAAGCTTTTGATACGGTTCCTCACAAGGTTAGTGTACAAAATAAAGCAAATTGGGCTCTAAAAAATATTTGCACCTGGATTGAAAACTGGTTGAAGGATGAACAACGAGGGTTGTCATAAATGGAACTTTTTATTAAAGTTGGGATAAAGTTGAGTGGAGTACTTCAAGGATCAGTCTTGGGACCCCCCTGCTTAACTTGTTTATTAATGACCTTGAGGTTGGCATCGAGAGAAAAGTCTCCATCTTTGCTAATACTAAATTGTTTAAGCTAGTAGAATCAGAGCAGGATGTAATTTCTCTCCAGAAGGATTTGGATAGACTGGAAACTTGGACCGGTAAATGGCAGATGAGGTTTATACAGATAAATGTAAGATTATTCATTTGGGAAACGAGAATAAACAGGCAATTTACAAATTATGTGGATAAATTAGTGTCCTTGATGGAGAAGTATGTATGTCTTTATTTATATAGTGCCATTAAAGTACATGGCGCTTCACAGCAGAGATATACGTGACAATCATAATAAATAATATTAATAACACATAAAGGGGATAAGTGCTTCAGACACAAGTTACATTTAGGAAAAGGAGTCCCTGCTCCAAAGAGCTTACAATCTAATTTGTCGGTAAGAACGTACAGACAGTAGGAGGGCGTTCTGGGCGCCTGCATGGGGCCAAGGTTAATGTATGAGGTGTTAATTATCAGCCATGGAGCTACTCATATCCTTCCTTAAGCAAGTTTGTTTTAGGGTGGATAGAGAGGGTGCTGGTCAGATATTGAGGGGAAGGGCATTCCAGAGGCTTTAGATACAAAAGAGGTAGAGAGACATCCTTGAGCAGAACGCCAGATTCGGGATGGTGTATAGCGAGAAATTGGGGCTGAGACGCAAGGAGGCGCAGAAGAGTGTAAAGCTTTAAAAGTGAGGAGGAGAATTGAGTGTGTTATACGGGATTTGATAGGAAGCCAGGAGAGGGATTTCAGCAGGGGAGACGCTGAGACAGATTTCGGAAAGAGTAGAGGGATTCTGGCAGCAGCATTTAGGATAAATTGTAGGGGAGGCAGGAAGGCCAGACAGCAGGAGGTTACAGTAGTCGACACTGGAGAGAATGAGTGTCTGCGTTAGCGTTTTTGCAGTTGAGCAACAGAGGAAAGGGCGTATCTTGGTAATATTGCGGAGGAAAAAAACAACAGGTTTTTTGCAACCTTGAGAATGTGAGTAGTGTGACCCCTTGGCAACGTGCTTGGGCTACTGCGTGATCGTACTTCAAACAGTAATGTGGAAGGAGGGCATAGGGCCAGGTTTGGGAAGAAGTATGAGGAGCTCGGTTTTTGCCATGCTAGGTGTAAGTCGGCGGAGGGCCATCCAGGATGATCTAGCAAACATTCAGAAACTTTAGTCTGTACAGCAGGTGTAAGGTCAGGAGTCGAAAAGTAAATGTCATCAGCATAGAGGTGATATTTGAACCCAAGAGATGTGATTAGGTCACCTAATAAAGTGAAAAGAGAAGGGGTCCCAGGAAAGAGCCCTGGGGTACCCCCACAGATCGATGGAGGAAGAGGTGTTTGCAAAAGACACTGAAAGTACGATGGGAGAGGTAAGAGGAGATCCAGGATAGAGCTTTGTTACGAATGCAAGTGTATGGAGAATGTGAAGAAGAGGGTGGTCCACAGTATCAGAGATGTCAAGTAATATGAGCAGAGTGTAATGACCTCTGTCTTGCAGCATGGAGGTCATTAGTTATTTTACTGAGGGCTGTTTCTGTGGAGTGAGCAGTGCAGAAGCCAGATTGTAGAGGGTCTAGGAGAGAATAGGTGTTGAAAGTGGAGCATGCGAGAGAATACAAGACTTTCAAGGAGTTGGGAGGCAGGTTGATAGTTAAAAAGAAAGGTAGGGTCAAGCTTGCTGTTTGAGTAATGTTATGTATGACTGTTGCATGTTTGAAGGAAGAGGGAAAGGTACCAGAATAGAGGGAGTTACAAATGTGTGTGAGCTTAGAGTAGGAGCAAGAGGTTTTAGGAGATGGCAGGGAATGGCGTCAAGAGGGCAGGTGGTAGAGGGAGAAGAGATGATCAGCAATGCCACACATCCTCTGTGACGGCGATAAAGAGTCAAGGAAGCAGGAAGAAGTGTTAGGGGGGGGGCAGGGGGAGGAGATACAGAGGGATGACCTGACGTATGGATTCCACCTTTTCCTTGAAATAGTCGGCAAAGTCCTGAGGTCAGATTGGGGAAGAACAGACAACAGAGGGTGGTCTGAGTAGGGAGTCAAAGACAGAAGTCTGCGTGGATTATATTTGTGTGTGTTGATATTAGTGAAGAAAAGTAAGTTGGTTTAGCCTAATAGAGAGCAAAGTTGAAGAAGGATAGCATTATTTTGTAGTGAAGGAAGTCTGCGAGTGTGTGTGATTTCCTCCAGATGCATTCAGAGGAACGAGAGCGTTCCGCAGCATGCGCGTGGGGGGAATTTAGCCAGGGTCTGGGGTTCAAAGGGTGAGAACGGCAGAGAGAAAGCGGGCATGTAGATGGAGAGGAGTATAGGGCAGAGTTGTAGTTCCTGACCAGGCTGTCGGGTCTAGAGCAGATCTGAGAGACGAGTGTAAAGAGGAATCAAAAGCTGGTAGGTTAATAGAGCGCAGGTCTCTGCAGAACAGAGGGGTTGATGGAGGTGAAGGGGAGAAGTGAGAGAAAATGAGATGAGATGGTCCGAGGGGAAATGGAGAAATCGGAGAGGTTTTTAGTGACCATAGAAGAGGTTAGAGAGAAAGCGGGAAGCCCAAGGTAGAGAGGGGTCATCAATGTGGCAGTTTAAGTCCCCAAGGAGAACAGGAGTCTAAGGAGAGAGAGTGCCAGGATTCAAAGTGAGAGACACAGAAGGGATGAGTAGAGGTACATGGGTGATAGATGACCACCACATGGACAGGGAGAGGAGAGAATAGCTGGATAGTGTGAGCCTCAAAGGATTAAGGAGTGCTTGTAGACGGCACGCTTAGCAATAGTGCCCAGTCAAGCAGTAGCTGCAAGGCAAACAAGATCTTATCTTGCATTAAACGGGCAATGGCTGGAAGGGAAACAATTATGCCCTCTCATAAAGCATTAGTAAGACCATACCTGGAATATGAAGTACAATTTTGGGCACTACTCCTTAGAAATGACATTGCAGCACTAGTGGGAGTGCAGAGACAAGCCACCAAATTAATAAAGGGTGATAGATAATCTTATTTGATAATCTGAGGCTAGCTAAATTAGATTTATTTACATTAGGAAAGAGCATCCAAGAGGGGATACGATAACTATATACAAATATATTTGGGAGCTTTCAAAATAACTATTTAAGGGTAGTACAAACGACACGGAATCACCCCTTAAGATTGGAGGTAAGGAGATTTCACCAGCAACAAAGGATTCTTTACAGTAAGGGCAGTTAAAATGTGGAATTCATTACTCATGGAAACTGTGATGGCAGAATCAATAGAGCGTCAAAATAAGTTAGACATCTTTTTTGGGAAGGTATACAGGAATATACCAAATATGTAAACATGGGAAGGATGTTAATCCAGGGAATAATTGATTGCCAATATTTGGAGTCAGGAAGGCATTTATTTTTCCCCTTAGGAGATATCATTACATGATATTTCCCTGGGGTTTTTGTTTGCCTCCCTCTATCCAATAATTGTACTATTTATACTTGCAGTTTATTGATTATTTATTGCAGTATGGCTAAATTTAGCATAGGTTGAACTTGAGACGTATGCCTCTTTTCAACCACATCTTCTATGTAACTATGTAACTGATGCAGAGACCAATGTAAAATGGAACCATACCCTTTGTTTAATAAGTATGGAAAAACTAAACAGTTTCAAACATGCTGCCTTGTTGGGATTTTTTTTTTTTTTTTTTTTTTACAGCTGCATTGCATTGACCTTGTATTGCTGTATTATAAACTGTAACTGCATTTGCTCAACACACTTTTTACAAGGGACATAGGAAGCATTCTGTAGTTGTACAAACTATAGACAATCACCTAATGCAGGGTTTCCCAAACTTTTTTTTCCGTGACCCGGTTATTTTTTGAACTTCTCCTTCGTGACCCACTAAAAATTTTATCGCCTATAGGGCCTGCACAGACACACACACAGCCACTGATACACACACACACAGCCACTGATACACACACACACAGCCACTGATACACACACACAGCCACTGACAGACACGCAGCCACTGACACACACACTGATACATACACACAGCCTCTGATACACACACACGCAGCCACTGACACACACACGCAGCCACTGACACACACACACGCAGCCACTGACACACACACACGCAGCCACTGACACACACACACGCAGCCACTGACACACACACACGCAGCCACTGACACACACACACACGCAGCCACTGACACACACACACACACGCAGCCACTGACACACACACACACACGCAGCCACTGACACACACACACACACGCAGCCACTGACACACACACACACACGCAGCCACTGACACACACACACACGCAGCCACTGACACACACACACACGCAGCCACTGACACACACACACACGCAGCCACTGACACACACACACACGCAGCCACTGACACACACACACACGCAGCCACTGACACACACACACGCAGCCACTGACACACACGCAGCCACACAGATACACACACACACACACACTCGCTCTCCCCTATACCCACACACACTCGCTCTCCCCTATACCCACACAGACACAAACAGTGAATTACAGGCAACGACGGATGCGAGTGACTGGAGAGGGGGCCAGGGGCACTTGGGTGGGAGGGAGGGGGCCAGGGGCACTTGGGTGGGAGGGAGGGGGCCAGGGGCACTTGGGTGGGAGGGTGGGAGGGTGACCAGGGGCACTTGGGTGGGAGGGGGACCAGGGACACTTGGGTGGGAGAGTGGGAGGGGGACCAGGGGCACTTGGGTGGGAGGGGGACCAGGGGCACTTGGGTGGGAGGGGGACCAGGGGCACTTGGGTGGGAGGGTGGGAGGGGGACCAGGGGCACTTGGGTGGGAGGGGGACCAGGGGCACTTGGGTGGGTGGGTGGGTGGGAGGGGGACCAGGGGCACTTGGGTGGGTGGGTGGGAGGGGGACCAGGGGCACTTGGGTGGGAGGGTGGGAGGGGGACCAGGGGCACTTGGGTGGGAGGGGGACATGGGGCACTTGGGTGGGTGGGAGGGGGACCAGGGGAACTTGGGTGGGTGGGAGGGGGACCAGGGGCACTTGGGTGGGAGGCAGTGACTGGGTGGGGTGACTTACCTTGCCGCCGGACGCTTTCCCCTGCTGCCCCCGATATCCCCTGCTGCCCGGGACGGGAGGTGGGCTTGGGGGGACGGGAGGTGGGCTCGGGAGGGGGTGCCACGGGAGGTGAGCCCGGGAGCTGGCTGCGGGGGGAAGCTGGCCGCGGGGGGAAGCGGGCCGCAGTAGGAGCTTGAACTTCCCCCTCCGTCCCACGTAACGTGCGGGACGCAGAGGAGCTGGTACTTCCTCCTCCGTCCCACGTTGGGAGCGGGGGGGGAGGAAGGGAGCAGGCCCTGCTTGCCCTGCGCAAGCGCGCGGGACCGCAGGGGGAAATCGCCGGCATTTTTTTAAAATTGAGCAGGGGGGACGGGAGACACCGCGCGGCCAGCCTCGCTGCGACCCGGCAATTTTGGTGCCGTGGCCCGGTGCCGGGTCGCGACCCACCGTTTGGGAAACGCTGACCTAATGAATGACAATGGCGGCGGAGCATATTAATTTTCTAGTTTGTAAAGCGCCAGCATATTCATCAGACAGACCTGCACATACTGATGCAAAGAGGTACTGAAGGCCCTGCGCATGAGCTTACACTAGTATGTATTTGGTTTCTCAGGTGGCTGTCAGTAGCATGCTCAGTGCTTGTGAAATAAAATAATGTACTGTATTCAGTGCCTAACTATCACATGCTGTTCTATTGCCCTTTATTGTAACATGGTTTTTACCCTTGGCTCTTGGTAGACAGATTTTTGTAGCGCTACTTTATAAACTCTTCACTAACTGTGTATGTATTGAATGGTAGAGGCGGACTTTGATTAGGTCAGTTGGCACATGCCAGTTTTCAATTTAGATGTATTATAGTAACAATGGCAGCCCCTTATGCCCATGCTGCATACAGTATGCTTCACAAATCCTATTTCTGGGCTTTCACAAACCTCATATCCCAATACAACAGCTTTGGTGATTCACACGGACTGTACAGCCAGAAGTTCTCAGTTTGCTGTTGTCTTAATGGAATATTGCGTGTTCAGTAGCAGTTTGACAGGTTTTATTATTCAATCCTAAATAATGGTGGTTCTCGATGTGTAATTTCATGTGGTGCTGCTTTGACTTCTCACTGAAATAATTGCTATGGTGGTTCTGTGCAGCCAGTCACAGCGTATTATGATTCTGCCATCTATGAAGGTCTGTTAAATGACTCTCCTGTACTTGGCCTCTTGCATGTTTTCCAATGACTACCGACAGCTACCAATATTACTGTATATGAATTCCTCTGCTGCTAAAGATCTCTCATCTCACTCGGTTGTCCCCAGACTTTAAAGAGCACGTCTTGTCACCTCGTGTAAACGGGACGTACATTCTCATTCTTGTTGCCCTTCTGACTAAAAATCAAGGACACAGTTGAAGTATAAAGTTGTAGTTACGAACTATATACATTCAAAATATGGCTGTGCTATTCCTTTTAATGACCTCACAATACTTTGTTTTCCTTGCCTTTGAGAAGAACAATCATTTGATCACTTGACATATTTTTTTTTTTAGTGCGTTGTCCACAATGACTCCACAGCAGGTAGTAATTCACTTATTACCCTAAATATGTTCTAGTGGCTCTTACTAATGTAGGATATTGCTTGGATTGCTCCTTTTTAAATTACATTTTACATGTGTGGTTTAAATAGATGAGTTATCTATTGTGGCAGCTTGGGTAATTGGTTTTCAATAAAGGTAATCAAATGCTGCATATATTAAAAGTATATATTTAGATTTTTTAGCTGCTTGGATTGTCTGTAACACTCCCAGGTTTTAAACCCTTATTCAGGGAAATGAAAGCTGTGACTTCTGTAGATAAGGACATGCTGACAGATGTGCAGAAACCAGGGATTTTTTTTTGGTTTTTTTAAACATATTTCTGAGAATTTACTATAGCAAGTTAATTTTTTTTTAGTATTTACGGCTCAAATATTTATATTTTCTTTGAACTATTATTCATAATATACAAACAAACGCCCAGCGCAACATACAGAGTGACACAACCTATAGTACAATACCTCAGTGCTAATCTGCTCATGAGTAAGGGTCATTTAGTTGAACCCTTTGACCAAAGCGTTATAAGCCTGCAGCCAACATCACGGCATAACCAATCTGCAGGTCCTAACACTACCTGGTAAAATTCTCACGTACCCCTCTTGCTGGAGGAAGAAAAAAACATTCTGGGTCTGTCATACTCAGGGACATAAAAACAGCTAATTGGAAAGTGGGGCGGGTCAGCTTTAAACCCTGGGAAGGAGGTTCCACACCTTCAAAAAACAGTTGCAATAACCCAGCAAGCTCCAGAACCCCTAAACCCACCCTCGCAGCATATATATTAGTCTCAGAAAGCAGTGCTACTGAGCGTGGCAAAATATACAAACGCAAAGGCCCAGCGCAACATATAAAGTGACACAACATATAGTACAATACTTCAGTGCTAATCTGCTCATATTATTCATAATATACCACTACTAATTTCAAAGTTCTTTTGGCTGTACTGGTTCAGGAATGGCTTAGTGAGTAAAGACACTGACTGGCACTGAGTGTGAAGCAGGGGAACCTGGTTCAATTCCCAGTGTTGGCTTCTGGTTCTGACCTTGGTCATGTCACTTTATCTCCCTGTGCCTCAGGCACCAAAAACATAGATCGTAAGCTCTACGAGGCAGGGACTTTCTGCAAAATGTCTCTGTAAAGCGCTACGTAAAAAAAAAACTAGCAGCGCTATACAAGAACAAATTATTATTATTATTATTATTATTATTATTATTCCCTTGTCACTAACACTGAGAACCTATGGAAATACTGACCTAGACCTCAGAAAGGCTTGATATTGTGAGACTAAGCTTATCTGTGGCGCAGAGTGATATTTTTATGTAGGGTATTTTTATGTACCTGTCACGGTAGCTTATGACAAGATATAATGAACACCAAATATCTGGGTTGAACTGTCATGATATCATGATAGAGAGGATTTGGCCCGGGATTAAAGGGGTTACACACCCATTTGGCCACCCTCTACTCATCTGGGAAGCAAGGGGTTAACTGACTGAGGTCCAGTAATGTGTTTTGCCTTCAGTATCCAAATGTTTATTCCCCTGTGTAAATGTAATGTGTTATCCTGGTGTTTGCACTCACACATACATTAGGGTTGATGCGGGAGGGAAGGGGTTAATGTTAAAATAGTGATTATAGCCCTTTGTGTAATTTTCCCGCCTTTTCAGCAGGCTCCATTTTGCAGTCTTCCATAAGTCGCCATTGAGACTCCAAAACCGCTACTTCTGCCATTAGAATGCATGGACCTGTTTTCCAGCGACGACCAGCAGGTGGCGTCCGAGGAGGAGCGGCGGTTTCCCATTGTAAGTCAATGGGCTCATTGACTTCAATGGAGATTCCTCAACGCCGGCCTCGAGGAACAGGTTGGCAGCCATCCAAACCACAGACCGTAAAAGCGGATACAATGTCTTTTAAAAGAGTTTAATCACTACGGTCAAGTTCAACGACAATTGGCGTGGGAATCTTAAGTTCTAGGGCCCCTGGGAATAAAGTTCTTTTTGTCCCTAGCTCCTTGGAACCCCCACACACGATCCACACCGGGTCCAGGGATGAGACCCCCGTAAGGGGTCGAGCGGAGAAGGAGGGCCGCACCATTGAATCTAATGGCGGCGTGCGCCATGCATTGTCTATGGCGGCGCCGGCCATTGATTCCAATGGGGAAAAGCCGTGTGGCGAAAAAACGACTAAGTGTAAAATGCTGAAAAATGTACGTCCATATCTCCGGTTCTGGAATGACCAGATGGATGGGATTTGGGTGGCATGTAGCCAAGGTTCTGGCTTTAATGCATGCCCCTTCCCAGCCCCCTCAGACCAACCAGACGGAGTGTGGGCGAATGTAAAGATTTGTGGATTTTCTCATAGACTTCAATGGCGGCGGTTTCCCCATTGAAAGTCTATGGCGGGAAACTCCATTGACTACAACAGAGGAGTTGCTCCATTGAAACCCATGGCGGCGGAGCCCGTTGTTTTCAATGGGGATTTAGTGAAAAGCTGAGATTTATTTTTAGCGGAGATTTTTATAATAAAATATGAAACGGTTTATGTGGTATTTGTATAACTCCGGTTACGAAGGTCGTAGCGGGCTGAAACTTGGACCATATAGTGTACCACTTCCGGCATTAAGGTCTAGAAAGTTTGGACCCGCTGGACCTACCAGAACCGGGTATTTTAATGTGTAGGTATTAAAATGTATATGGGATTTTGGATCTGCTCTGAAAAATGCAGACTCCATCTGCTATGTTAAATAAGGCAGGAAGGGCATCCTGAGGAATTAACATAGCCCGGTGATCAAAAGCGAACTGTCCTGATTATTTATGCTAAGTGCAAGAACAAAGGGGCTGAGTGTTTTTAAGTGTCGGTCTTCACACTCCTTCAAAGAGATTTTTGCTAGACGGCTCGGCGCCTTGATTGTAAGAGAGGGGGTTGAAATGGTATTTAAACCAGAGTCAGCCCTTACTCATGTCTTCATGTATGGTCTGCATGATCTTCATGTATTGCTGTGATGCCAACATCTGAACCTGAATTATGGAAGAAATGGCCCATCCTGTATCCTGATGGCTTTCTTGTCCTAACCTTTAAGTGTCATATTTTGTCTGTTATTTGTATATCTCGTGTTTTCACCTTTTTCAAGGAATAAATTATATTTTATCATATCTAAGCCTCGTCCAGTTCAGCCCAGTTATATATTTGGTGTGTATTATTAATAGCCTGTCACAAACTAAACGAGGCTTAGATTTAATCAAATATAATTTATTCCTTAAAAAGGTGAACACAGCAATATAGTACAATTAACAGACAAGAAGGTAACACTTACTTAGGGTTGGGGAATGGAGAAGTATCAGCTAGCAATTCTCCAGCAATCCGGTGACATTCAAGATGGTATCGGAAGAAGAACTAAAAACTGTAGGGTTGACACAGTTTATATACCTGTGTAACCCTATTCTTAACATTGAATAAAGACTATTGGTGAACAATTATCTGTATCCAATCCCTAACGTGGAGACGCAGATTAACCCATGCCCCCCAGCTAATTAGCCCATGTGTACTTGGACTCTATGGGTAGCCCCATAATTAAATCAGGGGCAACGACCAGTCTACCAAATGAAGTATCTGCATTGTTTGTAGGTGTAGACATAACACTTACAAACCACTCAAGTTTGATTCTTCACCCTCGGGTAACAATTAAAGTGGCAGTCTGTTGATTAGTACTTGGTCTGTTGATTAGTACTTAGTGTAAACAATTAGGCAGTTAACTTTTGATCACAGTGCTTAGGCTCAATCAGCCGGCTGCCCTTCATGACCTATTAGCATAGCAGATGGAGTCTGCATTTTCAGGGCAGATCCAAAATACCATACATATACACTTTAATATCTACACATATTAATAAGTTCCATTCTGGTGGGCTCGGTGGGTTGAAATTTGCCAGTTTTTAATGCCTACAGTGACTCCACACATTGGCCAAATATCAACTCTCTGCGACCTCCAGAACTGGAGATACAGAAATGCACTTTAAAATATTAAAATACAGTATTATAATGAAACATGGGAACAGGGGAACATACATTTTCCTGACATGACAAGGTGTTAGCCACATTCCTGGACCGCAGTCCAGTTAACCCCTTGCCTCCCTGGTGAGGTCAGGGGGTAGCCATATGGGGTGCAACCCCTTTAATACTCGGCCAACCCCCCTCTCCCTCTACAGTTCCCAAGCGGCATTCTCGGGTCCGTTTTCTATTGGCTCCTGCAGACAGGGGAGGGGTTAGCATGGGGCACCTGTTTGTGATCACTGAATAGTACCTCTTCTAAAGCGGATGCTCTGTCACGCTCTGCTACTCCAAAATGTCTCTAGTTTGTTTCAATCTACTTATTGTATTCGGCAAAAAATTGACCGTACCATTTTAATTTTCCAGAGTTTTTAAAGCTACAGACCAAGCAATGTTTTTTTTTGTTTCTTTTTTTTTTAATTGGTTCTCTACTATGAGAAAATACTTGTAGCATTTATTTTATTTTAAACTCTAAATGACAGTTTTTATGTATTATAATATAACAAACACTTTTTGTTTTTATAAAGTCACTTCCCCTTCCTCTTCTGAGAATGGCTTTGACACACCCCTTTTTGAGCCCTGCCCTCTCTAGCAGTGCACCAATTGTATCTAGTGACTGCCTGGTCACATGATCTTCCCCACAGAACTTTGTCATATTAATATGCAAATGCATTCCACTGACTACAGAATACTCCTCTGCAGCCATTTAGTGAACCCCCTCGAGCCGAATCTTCGCTGGTCGATCACAGACGAACGCATCGATCGACAATTTAGCTGATTACTTATTGTATGGATTGTATTGTACATATTAAAGAGGGAATAAAAAAAATTAAACAGCAGTTTGAACTGCTTTAATTTGGATGTTTCAGTGAACCTTTGAAGTCTGAATAAAGTAATTTTAATCGTTACAAAGCAGGTGGTTTTTTTTTTTGTTGCTAAGTTTGCTTCATTAGAGGTTAATTATATGTTCAGATGCTAATTGAATAATGCTACCTTCCATTTTTACAGGTGCCACAATATAGCAGTGGGGGTGCGCTTATGTTTTGCGACATTTCTTCAGCATCAACAGGGTATTCTGTAAGAGGAGGGATTTCAAGATGCACAGTGAACTGTTGCATCTATTGGCCAAATAGTGAATACTAGTGTCTTTGGTCACTATTACTAATCGGAACAAATACATTTTTCTGCTCTTGGAGATCCCTTTGGGTGTGAAAATTAGAAACAAACAGCAGTGCTATTTGCTATTTTAACTACAGTGTTGGAGGAACAAGCAAAGTATTCAAAGTATTGTTGCCTCCAGCCTGAATGGGTTAGGTCGTATTTATTTATTTATTTAGTGTCCTATAGCTGAATAGAGGGGCTAAACCAGCTCCTCGGGGGATTTCAGATTCTGTAAAATGTTGGGTTATTTATTTATTTCCCCCCTACTCCTTTTGGTCTAGGTGATATCCATGGCCAGTACACGGATTTACTCCGGTTGTTTGAGTACGGTGGCTTTCCACCAGAAGCCAATTACCTCTTCTTGGGGGATTACGTGGACAGAGGAAAGCAGTCCTTGGAAACAATCTGTCTGCTGCTGGCATATAAAATCAAATACCCAGAGAACTTCTTCCTGCTGAGAGGGAACCATGAGTGCGCTAGCATCAACCGGATTTATGGCTTCTATGACGAATGTGAGT
Organism: Ascaphus truei; assembly: GCF_040206685.1. NCBI lineage: Eukaryota > Metazoa > Chordata > Amphibia > Anura > Ascaphidae > Ascaphus > Ascaphus truei. The sequence goes on from NC_134486.1 coordinate 23,942,054, forward strand.
ATAAAGCAACAAAGGAACTACACCTATTCAAATAGAAACTATTGTGCTTAATACACTATGAAACTGATGCTTTACTGTGTAAACAATGCATTTCAGAGAACATTGGCAACAGAAGGAGTACATTAGCCGAGCTTTAAGGACCTTCTCATGTTCCATTTTGAGGAAGGCTTGTATTCCGTGTATGTAACCAAAATGTGGTGTTCTCCATTTCACTTCTCATAAATCCATTCTTCCAATCTCTTAAAACTGCCCAACTTCAAAAGCATTTGATTTCTGGATTCTTATTCTCTACTTGGTCCACAAAGCATGACGGCCAGCTTTTGGTAATGTGTCCAACAAAATTGTAGTTGGTAGAATAAGGATTCCAGATAATGGAATATACCAATTGGGTTATTGATGCAGGAAAACACTGTACGGGAGAACTTGACAAAGTATGGCAAATTGTTAATTTCCTCCTGTCATTTTGAACACCCCTAGTGGGTATTCTGGGCCTCCCAGGTTGGGAAACCCTTCCCTAAATATATTTATGGCTTTTCTGCCCGCAGAGGTATTACAAATGCCTTTATTTTTTTTTATTTTAAAAGAATATGCTTTTATATTATACATATAGCCTCTTTATTCGACTTATCAAAATTTTGAAGATTTATAATAGATTCTGAATCCTTGGGAAACTGCTTAACCGCTTAAACCTAGAAAATAAGCAGATTTCCTATGGTGTGCTGCATTATAATAAAAGTCTATAAAGTTACAAGAACGATCTCTTGGTGGCCAATGGATTTGAATGTTCATTGCTTGTTGGAGAGCAGAGCAGGGATTAAGATCCACCTTAAAATTAAACGCCGCACTGTTATGATATTATGGGCTGTATTTATGAAGTAGTGCTAGTCCTTCTAGCCCAGGGGTCTGCAACCTCTCAATGAAGAGACATTTTATAAAAATGTATTTCTCCTATATTCCGAGAGCCGCAACACATGCATGAATATTACACCCCCACCAACACACTGTACACACACTAATGGGTACATACTGTAAGCAGTAACATATGACAAAATATGCGGGGGAATTAAATGCATCTCACAATGTCTCTTTCAGGTTTTTTTTCCAGTGTTTTTCTTGGCAAAACAGTGTCATCTACAAATACATACACTAGCCACCCAAAAAAACACCTACAGTACCCCCCTCAAATACACACTACCCCCGCTTACATGCATACACACACATGTACACACAAACATATATCTATATATATCTCTCTCGCCTCTCTCTCTATATATATATATATATATATATATATATATATATATATATATATATATATATATATATATATATATATATATATATATATATATATATATATACACACACACACACACACACACACACACACACACACACACACACACACACACACACACACACACACACACACACACACACACACACACACACACACACACACACACACACACACACACACACACACACACACACACTGCCGCCCACAACCCTCCCCTCCTCCCCCACACGATCCTGGAGGTGGCTGTGGGAGAGAGGCAGCAGCTTGGGGGTTGGCAACCTGTGAAGAGCCACAAGTAGGAGTGGAAAGAGCCGCATGCGGCTCAGGAGCTATAGGTTGCCGACCCCTGTTCTAGCCCGTTCAAGTAGGGTTGGAAGGTGTGTTCCAGCATTGGGAGGTGTCTGATTGAATAAAACCCCTTGGTTAATGTGCCACTCTTTAAATACTATCTGGTACTTGAAGAACCTTTCTTGTAAGAATTTGGAACTGATAACTGCATACCTGCATAGAATGCTGTTCTTTTGTCTCATGTTGGCTGCCAATACACGATCAACCAACAGGAGAATCCTTCACCATATTTGCAGTTTCCCTATTGTGTGGTAAGGTGGGGGAGAGGAAGGAAGTGAGTAGGTTTTTTTTTATTGTTTTTTTTATATTACTAAACAGTGCATTTTCCTCAAACCTAAGACTATTGTATTGTAATATTTTTAATATTGGTGGTGAGTTTTGTCCAGTGATGTGCCCAGAGCAGATTTAAAGGGCAACTTTGCGCTCCCACCACTTACCCTGCTGTGAATCTTTCTCCTGTCTCTAGGCAAACGGAGATTCAATATTAAACTCTGGAAAACTTTTACTGACTGCTTCAATTGCCTGCCTATTGCTGCAATCGTGGACGAAAAGATCTTCTGTTGCCATGGAGGTAGGTTGTGGAGCGATGTCTCTTAATGATACATAAAATGTAGTAACGTTCATAGTGTGCAGGGGTTTTCAGTGTAGTACATGTGAGCAGTAAATCCCAGTAGGCAGTGCATTGTGTGCAATAACACATTGGGGGTGTGCATTAATGCTGCACTCCCTCTTGGGCATTTTAACATAGTTTGAAATGTATCATTTTTATAGCTCCCAAGGTTTAATTATAGAAGGAATGTTTTAATTGTAAGGTTTTGCTGCTTTTGAACAATCTAGGTGACTGTTGAAGCATGACTGATACATTGAGACTTTTTTTTAAATTTTATTTTTGATTATAATTTCCATTAAATTACCAGACCAATATGCTAGCTACTCTTCACTCGTTAGCATGAGTTTCCATAAGCATTGCATTTGGTTACCAACAGTGTCGCCTAATTTGATGCATGCTTCCTTTCTCCCCACCCCGTTCCGTTAACATTTTTACCACTTCTGCATCTCCCAGTAGTGTTTCTTCCAAACAGTGTATCTATAGCCTCCTTTCCACCAGCTACCACATAGCACAGTGCCCCCTTTTTGGCGAAGAAAGTGTGACTCCTGTCGGATTGGCAGAGAAGAAGCCTAGTCAAGTGTCAGGGCTCTTAGCGTCCTACTGCATCCAGTGGACTATGTAAGTCCACATAAAATAACTAGTGCTATGAAAAGTGAGCATTTTAACACACTTGTATTGTATTAAAATGTTTTTGATTGAACCATGCCGATTTAATAGACCATCGTGATGTCTGTTACATTCATTTCTTTTCGGGGGGTTAGGGAGTCGTATCCTATACTTGGCATCAAATAGGTTTCATTTTTCTAACACTTGTGCCTCTTTTTGAATTAATAATCACGGCTCTAGTTTGTACTTGGTAGAAGTATACAGGCTGATTAAATCCCTTGCCCACAGAGCTTAAATAACATTTTTCGTACAATTTGATAATACATGATGTACATAAATACAAGTTATGGCTGTTACACTGTAACATTCCACTTCTGAGACACGTGCTGGCCTCACTGCTTTCCTGCTACATTTTGCAAACCGATTGTACTGTAGCTGCTGATAAACATTTGCCAAACGTGGCATTTCCATACCTACCCTTCACTGCACAGCACCAGTGCATTTTACATGTTTCACACCCTCTGTAAAATCCTTTTAACCTGTGCATGTTTGAGACACGGGAAACATGGGTTGGGTAGAAATGATCTCCATTAGGCAAGTAATGACCAAACACCCATTCTTTCAAGGCCACTTAGTTCTCGATGTCTATTAGTGCACAGTTTATAGTCACAATAGTGTGTGTCTGTGTGTCTGTGTGTCTGTGTGTCTGTGTGTCTGTGTGTCTGTGTGTCTGTGTGTCTGTGTGTCTGTGTGTCTGTGTGTCTGTGTGTCTGTTTTTTTCAGGAAAAAACCAACAGAGTGAATGTTTTTTTTATTTTTTATATTGGATTTATTTTTGCTTCCTATGTTTTCACTACTAGAACAATTGGAAGTTAGATAATTACCTCTTGGTCGCCTGTTTTGCCCATGTTACACTAATCACTTTAAAACATGTTAGATTGGTTTCTCTTCTGTTTAAATGTGAGTTTTCTTGCTTTATTGTTAAACAGAGTGTAAAACTAGACTGTGCTTTTCAGGGTAATTTAGTTAATCCAGGGCTCTGAAATGATAATTTCCGGAACTCCAGATTAGAACGTAAATACTGCAGGGTGGAAATCCTTGTCCTGATCATGTGTAGTCTGCGTGAGTAATGTTGGAAGCACATATTGTTATTATGGGGTCTATTTACTCTCCCAGCTGCAGAACTAGTGCAAAAATGCTCCTATACTTAAGAAAAGGAAACCCATTGAGTGCAATTGATGCTTTACTTTTGGATCTGGTGCAATTCGTTTATACTTTCAGTGCCCCAGGTTTGCAAGAGGGAGACTTGAGTTAGTAGACCAAAATGCGTTTAAGCGTTTGGTTAAAGAAGGTGGTGACAGAAAAAACAAAGCACATTTTACCAATATTTGTAATCTCTTCATTGAGGACATTCACGATTACAAGTTAAGTTCAGTCTTAAATCTTCAAATGTGTGGCATGCATCCATTTGAGATTAAATGAAGGGATTTTCTTTTCTTGTGCCACATACTCCTCCTCCTGGATTATAGTGTAATGCTACGCAAATCCTTTTAGTTTTTGGAAGAGGAGACGAAAGAACGGGTGGTTGCCTTGTATTGTATGTCTTTATTTATATAGCGCCATTAATGTACATAGCGCTTCACAGTAGTAATACACGTGGTAATCAAATAAATAACAGATAATATAAATAACAGACCATGGGAATAAGTGCTTTAGACATAAAAGTAACATTAAGGAAGAGGAGTCCCTGCCCCGAGGAGCTTACAGTCTAATTGGTAGGTAGGGAGAACGTACAGAGACAGTAGGAGGGAGTTCTGGTAAGTGCGTCTGCAGGGGGCCAAGCTTTATGTATCATGTGTTCAGAATATCCACAGTGCTATTCATATGCTTCTTTAAGCAAGTGTGTCTTAAGTTGGGTCTTGTGTAAAAGAACTTCTGCCACAAAGATGCCTTTAAGAAAATGCTTGGTTGTGAAAAAGTTGCACTAAAATCTTTAATCCTATAGTGAATATTTGAACAGTCTGCATTGAAGGTGTAGGCAAATGTGTTTATTACACACTTCCACAATTTTGGTTCTTGACAAAACTGCCCATTTTCAGCCTGTCCTATTTACATTTCAAGAGTTGGTTACTACGCATTTTAGCACCGGTATTCAGCTTGAAATAGCCAATCACACTGACCAAAGACATGAAATACAAGTACGGCGTGTTAAATATTTATTCAGCCAGTAAAAGAACATTGTTCACAATGCACTCACACACTTGGTAATTGGAAGGCTTGTGCTATGGGTTTTGTTACCCAGGGGCGTGTGATGACCACACGTGATGACCAAGAAAGTTATAGCCTTGAGTGTTTGGGACAGAACATGTCTGGCAGGTTCAGAAAGTACAGCCCTTTGTTTAGCAAGGGTTGGATTTTATGTCCACTGCCTGCCATAAAATACTGTCACTGACAAAATGCTCCTTAGAATAAAGTCTTTCATAGCAGCTGGAGCATCATGTTGACCAACTGTCACCATAACATCAGTCTCCACAGCTATGATGAAGCGATACATTTCCAAATGGAGAAGACACTTGAGAAAGTAGTAAAGAGAATCCCATCAGTGCTATTTCGGAAGGTTGGCAACCAATTTAATTTCAGACAGAAGCATCTTTAAGATTCAGTGAGGCTTTCCACCTGGCTTTGTCAATGGCAGGCAAGTGGGCTTCCTTTTTTTTTTTTTTTTTTTTTTTTTTTTTTTTCCTTCGTCCCTTTCCCCCCCCCCAATAGCAGATTCATCTTCCATGAACAAGCTGTACCATTTTGAAGGTCAACTACTGTTTGTGGAAAAGGTTGGTTATCATAATGGAGAGCTTCAGGGGAAGAGTGTTTTCCTAGCCCAAGAGATAAGATGAAGCAGGCTTAACGGGGGCCTACTGTGCAGAATGAAAGATCTACTGCAAGAGATGAGCATTATGGAGAGGCCAGGGCAATCTTTCGTGGTCCCTCGTTCAGATGCTCAGGCAGATCTGCATGAGAAGTCATATCGTGTTGGGTTGGAGGCAAAATCCACGAATTCCGAGACGTGTGGACTTTGTCAATTACAGATTCCTGGGTACTCTGGAAAATCTACAATGGCTATTTTGAGGAATTCAAGACGTTGCCCAGAAGCAATTTTTTTGATATCCAGAATTCCAAGGAACAAGGAGGCTGCTTTGTACTTGAAAGAGAGTACGTAAATTTTTTATTAAAACTAGGCAATAAAACTGGTTCCCTTGCATCAAAGTTTCCGGGATTCTATTCAGTCATGTTTCTGGTAAAAAAAAAATAGAACGGCACATTGAGTGGTCTTGTATCTCCAGTGAATCAACTATTTTTCTTGCGTTTAACGCCGTCCCTAAATTACGAAGATTGGATTGACTCAGGGTGCCTATTTTCACATCCTGATAGCCAGCACTTATTAAAGATGTCTAAGATTGATCATAGGCCAATCATTATCCATTCTCGGTACTCCTGTTCTGTTCTGTCTTGCAACATCACTAAGAGCCTTTGAAAAAACCTTAGTGACTTTGGTTGCTGAGCTAAGGAGGGAGGACATTGAGAGATTCCATTATCTTAATTATATTGTTTATTTAAAAAAAAAAAAAAAAAAATAGCATGACACAAGTCTTTGTCACCTTGCAAGAGTACTGGCATTTTTAGAACTCTATGGATGGTAAACTAATGAGTCCCATGTTACCTCTTAAAATCTATGGTTCTAAGGTGTTCAATTCCAAATACCAAGGCAAGAAGTCACCCTTCCCCCACGACAAGACAAATCCTGATTTTAACAGGCTTAAGGTTATCAAACGGTCTACCGGCTCTGCACTGTATGAAGTCGATCAGCATTCTATCTTCCACCATACAGGTCGTCAAATGGATAAGATGGCACATTTGATTGTTCCAAGTAAATTTACTTTTGTCAATGGGACAAGACACCCACTTCAGATAATGTGACTTCTAGAATACGTAACACATAAAAGAAAGGGGCGCAAGAAAAAACCCAGAATCAATATAAGTAACTTTATGTATTCAATATTAAAAAATGATGTGTTAACAGCACATGATATAACAAGGCTATTTGCAAAAATGGCACCTATCCCCCATAACCCCTTCCTTAAGATGAAACAAATTACCTCAGCCGTTGAAGCTATTTGCTATTTGCACCAAACCGATCCCGGTTGGAGACTGATGTCCATCAGTAACAGTTTCACCTGGGCTATTCTATTTTCTCGCAGACCATAATCGGCATGTTACAGGATCAACGATGGAAATTACAACTGTCTGTAGTTTATCTCACGGGAACCAATTTATCACCCCGAACCAGAGTTGGGTTTTGTCGGCCTGGAGCTTAAGCATAGCTTGCTACAGGTTTTTTTTTTGGTTTGTTTTTTTTTTAGTTATTTTACTTTGGATAAACCTCTGCAAGGAAAGGTGTGGCGTTTAAATCCATCGCATCAATTTTAGAATTTTTACAGAGAGCTCTTGATTTGAGACTGTGCTGAAACTTGGCCTTTTTAGGAACTGGCACTCTGTTTTACTGGAGAAAGCAATTTGCCACTCTGGAGCTGATAACACATTGTTTTTCAAGCTATACGTAGTCTAAAGCTACAAATTCAAGTACCCCTCCCCATGGGCTCTACCTCTGGTTTTGGAAGCCCTCAATCTTAGTTTGAAACACTCCAACAAACTTCTCTCGTGAACCTAACTTGGAAGACCGCTCTAGTGCTAGCACAGAAGTCAGCTCGTAGAATTGGTGAACTACAAGTTTGGTCAATAAAAGAACCATTTCTGATATTCCATCAGGACAAAGTAGGTCTTAGGCCAGTGCTCCAATGTTTGTTTATTTTTTGTTTAAATTCTAAAACAATTTAACTTTGTCCAAATCCATTAAATACTGTGGGGCACCTGTTACATTCCTTATGTGATTGGATGTCAAACTCTGCTTGTTCAGAACAGTTCAGGAACTCTGGTCCGCCACCTCCAACTGCTACTTTCACTTGATTGTTTCAGACGTCAAGGATTGCGCTGTACAAGGGAGGTGGGCTCCAGAAGGTTTTAAGAGCCCATTCCACAAGATCCATGGTCGCATCATGGGCAGCGGAAGGTCAAGCTTCTCCTGTAGTTATACAGGGAAGCAGTATGGACGCCTATTAATACCTCCATTAATTTTCATCATTTAGATGTTTGTCTACAGCGGATGCAGGCTTTGGTTGGAAAGTTCTCCAGGCTGTTGCACATTACAAAATTAAACGTATGCAGCATCAATCGGTTGTCTTATTTACCCCTCTGAATTTGGTACTGTTTGGGCACTTCCCTTTGGTTCCCACTGCCATGGATATGCCCAGGAGGGACTTTTTCACTAATTTACCATAGTTTTCCATGGCAGTGCACACCAATCTCTCGGCTTTAAGTTATGGACGTATTAACATGTATATTTATATTTTTCATCTTAAGAACTACAAGATTACCTGTAGAGGGGAGGTTTGGCTATTTATAGGAACTCCTACAGGTAGAATTATTATTTTTTTTGTCCTATCCCAGTTAGAAGGCAGCAGGCTTGAGCACGTGAAAGGGCATAAAGGCTTACATTAATGAGACAATGCTATCTGTGATTTTATAGGCGCAGTATTACATCTTTGTAAATAAGCTTTTATATAGATCATTTTTGCATGGTCTGTTTTTTTTTTTGTTTTTTTTTTTATTGCAAAGGAGAAATCCAGGTTTCCTACACAACACACGTTTACGAAAGCACCACGGTCTTTAATGTTTACCTTGACATTCAATGTCTGGGAGTTGTAGTATATATTAAGAGTGTCATCTTTTTCTGTTTGAGGATAGATTGTTCATAAAACCACTACCCTTTTTGTTTTGTTTTTATCATATTATGCAGCTTGTCACAGAACAGATGTTGAAATGCGGGTTACTTTAATACAATACAAGGGGCTGGCGTACTAATGATGAAAATAAACATTGTAAGCTTCTGCTAAACTTTTTTACTTTCACACTGTATTGTTTATTGTTGGACCACTTTCCTTGTAAAGTCTTAAACTTTGAAAAACATTATACATGTTGGGTCATTTATAGACCGTGTGCTGCTCTGGGATGTCACTTATGAATAATAACATGGAAATAAACATAAAATATAGACAGAATTAAAGAAGGCTTGTGTCTGCATGAGAATGAGTGAGTGGTTTGCTGGCATATTTCACCATGACAAAATAGCAGGCAGTCAATTGACTGTTATCCCAACCCTGCTGTAAATAAACACTCACCCATGAAATGACCCAGGCTCTTGTTAGGCTTGTTCTATAGTAGGTGCGAGCACGTGTGCTATTTTTTTAATTAAAGACACGTTATGTAAGCATAAATTATTTATTAACATTGTACATGCATACATTACTGCGGCGGTAGCGGCGCGGAAACTTACTTCGCAATCTTCCCCCTTGTTGGCCGGCTCCACGCTCACTGCCGTGCGCGCATCCCTAGTAAAGGACGGCTGGCTTTCCACAGCCAACTAAGTGCTGCGCGCGCCCAATATATTACGGCCTTACCCAGCGAGATATGATCCATGGAAGCAAGCCCTAGCAAACCAAGGCTCTTCAATGATTGGTTTAAACAGGTGATACAACCCCATGGGTGTTTCTATACTTATCTTTTAGTGTTGCCATTTTTTATTAGCTTGCATCTGAAGGCGCCAAAGTGTCTTGCTAAGCAAACTATACACGTAATATACATACTGTAAAGCAGGCCTGTACAACTCGTAAAGTGAGAACGGCCGAACTGCTCCAAGGAAAAAAAATTTGGGCCGCACAGGTAAAAATCATCATCATCATCCCTTGCACCTCATCTCTCCTCCTGCACCTCTCATCATTCTCATATATCTCCCCCAGCATCTCACATCCTCATATCTCCACCAGCACCCCTCACTACCAACCTTTGCGATACTCCCCATCTATCTCTCATACCCCCATCTCTCCCCCTCACCCACACACATAATACTCCCCCTCCACATCAAACACACAATAACCCCCTGCACACCACACACACCCCTCTCCCCCTGCACCTCACATCCCTCTCCCCCTGCACCTCACATCCCTCTCCCCCTGCACCTCACATCCCTCTCCCCCTGCACCTCACATCCCTCTCCCCCTGCACCTCACATCCCTCTCCCCCTGCACCTCACATCCCTCTCCCCCTGCACCTCACATCCCTCTCCCCCTGCACCTCACATCCCTCTCCCCCTGCACCTCACATCCCTCTCCCCCCGCACCTCACATCCCTCTCCCCCCGCACCTCACATCCCTCTCCCCCCGCACCTCACATCCCTCTCCCCCCGCACCTCACATCCCTCTCCCCCCGCACCTCACATCCCTCTCCCTCCTTGCACCTCACATCCCTCTCCCTCCTTGCACCTCACATCCCTCTCCCTCCTTGCACCTCACATCCCTCTCCCCCCTTGCACCTCCAATGACCCTCTTTCCCCCCCTCCCCAGCACCTCCCCTTCCGGCGGCAGAGCAGGCAAAACAGCACGCTCGCAAGCTGCAGGCACAGGAAGTGCCACACGCATAGAGTGTGATGTCCTGAGAGCAGGAGCAGGCTCGAGGGGGAGAGCGGGCTCCCGGGAGCGGTGAAAGCGGTCTCGTGGGGGGGAAAGCGGGCTCGGGAGGGAGAAGGGCGGGGAAAGCCGCCGCCGTGTGCCGCACAATGAGTGCAGGAGGGCCACATGCGGCCCACGGGCCTGCTGTAAAGCTTAGTCTTTAAATAAAATAAACAAAATTATCCAGTCCGAACACTACAGATCTTATGGTGTAGTGGTGTATTCACAAAGATTAACACTTGGTACATTTATTTATATGAGAGAGATGCAGTTTAGACTAATTTAATACCAAGTGTTGTGTATTTTGCCTTCACTTTTAAACTTAAAATATTTTTTATTTTTTTTGTCATGCAATTAAAGGCATTCAAGATTGCCTCCATATATAACAGTAGCAAGTATTAATTCCGTCACACAAACTGCACTTGTATTACTGAGGTTGCACTTCTTGTCCATTTTTATTTGGTGAGGGATTGATATTGGTGTCGTCCTCCCTCTTTACCATCAACGTACAGTCTTATTCCAAAGATCAGGATGTGCGCATAGCTGGTATTTCTTCCTTTGCACCCACTTGTATACCCACCCGGCACAGAGATTTGGTCGCGGTCTAACACCTTCGCTGCCAGACAAGCAATGCATATGCAGCAATGATGTTGGTTACAGCGGGTGGAAGTTTGATTCCTGCAGTGGTTATGGTTTTTATTGGAGCTCTTCATCAGTCCTGATGGCAAATGATTCCCTTTAACACCTGAGCCTGCTGAGGGTTCTTGATTAACCTGACCAACATACATTTTGTGACTCTCAAATGATATTTACACGTGTTTTTTTTCTTTCTTTTTACTTGCATACCTACAGGTCTGTCACCAGATCTGCAGTCCATGGAGCAAATCCGCAGAATCATGCGGCCAACAGATGTTCCTGACACTGGTAAGCTGAGCTACTTGCTGGTCCTGTAAATGTACTTTGTCCCTACTCTGAGGCGGCCACAAGCTCATTTCTGCTCATTGATCTTTAAAGGTGTGGCCCTAAAGAGGACCAAATTAAATGAATGGCAGTGATTTGGTTGATGGGTTTGAATTAACAAAATTATGTCTTTAAAAAAGCAATCTAGTGTAGGTATTTGAAAATGTTCTTAAGTTTTTCTGGCAATATTTGTAAATCTTGTAACCAGATCGTGGGTGTTAGACAAATCTATCTCAATAAGGCAAAGGGCAGGGTGTGATTGTCTTGTTCTGAGGGTTGTAAATGAATACAGTGGAAATGTCAAGATTTAAACGGTTTTTATTTATAATGTGCATATCACTGTTCGATTTAAAACCAGCTGTTGGTTTTTTGGGACTACAACTTTAAGATGGCATAGTTGTAATAAGAAATGAATAGCATTGTGCGTGTAGATCAAGAAAATATCTGCCCTCTCCCTTTACACAATCTGACATCTCGTAATTGCTCACACCATCACTTGGCCCCTTCAATGCCAGATGCATTGTAGAAATGTTGTAACATGAAGGCATTGATCAAGTTAGTTTTAACCTCACACTTAACCCAAGTAGTAGAGGATTACTAGAACAATTGATGTGCGGGTGGGTGCAATACTAAAAACTTGGCAGCAAATGGGTTTGTTCTGTTGAACACAAGTTGCACAACCCTTCGTCCAAATGTACTTCCTGTACGATCAGTTTTATAGCAATGATACCAGTTGAAAGTTGTAATAGTTGGTGCCTAGTTTTGAGAAACACGTTTTCTTGTTTATCTTACTTTTTAAAACCGAGATATATGTATACATTTTGTTTACCCCGACAGGTCAGGTTTTAAGACCATCTCTGCTTCCACACAGGTGGCTCAATCGAAATGACTGTTCCCTGTGCTGAAGCTGAGAGGTCCTTAACCTGACTTGTTGGGGGAACTTGAGGACTGGAGTTGTGATCCACTGCGTTGGATATAACGCAGCTGGGGTCCCATTCATAAGCTGTGACCTGCAGAGTTAATCATGTTTTCAGGACTTCTAATGGTGGAGGGGGGTGGACGCTCCTGTAGTTGACATTTAAATGTGGGAGTCCTGGATAAAACGAGGTTGTGCACCACTGGTGTAGGTAGGAGACCTGGTTCCGGTTGTATTAACAAAAAATAGCCTGGATTAATTGCGGCTTTGAGTACTACTAATGCATTCTGTGGTTATATTGACCAATGTATGAAAAGTCTCTTCCGGGAGAAAAAATTAACAAGATCCATGTATTCATTGTATTCATGATATCCTAGGTGTTTTGCCATGGTAGTATACTCCATGGGAAAACACCCACCTCTCCCTCTCCAGCAGGTATAACAGGAAACTCCACCTGCCCACCTGCAGTCATTTTGGTCCCTACCTGTGGTTGGAGATGCAGGTTTTTTTTTTAGGTTCCCAGCCCTTCTCCCTGTTTTTGTTGAGGTGGGAGTGACGCCCCCCTCCACCCTATTCTGATGTCACACCCTTGTGTTCTGTGGAGAGTAGGTACGGCATGTTTCCAAATTGCTGTCCTGGCAGGAGGAGACGCTCGACAGTCTTGCACTAGTGGACACGCACACACCCTGTGGCCATCCACAGGGCACGCACATGCATAACCAAGGAACAGGAAGTCCATTGCAACAATACAAAATGCTTCATTGCTTAGATCAAACGGTATCTGCATAGGTGTACAGGTCCTTGGGTGTTTATTTTCATAAGCCTGTTTATGCTAGTCTGTATATGGTCTACTGTATAGTTTGGGCAAGTTGCTGCGTGACTTGGGTCTTTTGTTCCCACTGATGTGGCTTACAGTATTACCATGTATTTTCAGTTGCTTCGGCCCCTCAGTTGGCACTTTTTAGCACGGTTAAGATACCAGTGTTGGGTCAAACTTTTTTTTTTTTTCTTTCCAATTTTGATTGTTTATGGAGTTTTTGTGTACTGTATTGTCTCGGATCTGACACGGGTGTTTCCTGATGAATTCATTACTCCCTCATTGGTATCCCATAGCGTCACACATGGCAGGCAGTGTCCTAGCTTACATACCGTTTGTTTGAACTTTTGCTCCTGACAAGGATTCCTAGTCACCAACTATACTATGCCTAATGAGCGAGATGTCCAGCAGACGGCACATCTAGAGGATTCTAAACAGTCTAGTGCCGCCAAGTCTCTGGGTAGACAAAAGAAAGCATCCCCAGAGTCCCAGCCAGGACCAATTTGCTCTGCATATGTGCTAAAGATGGCTGGAAATTTTCAGTTATCTTGGTTTGAGTTCTATTGAGCACGCATTGAACCATCTGTGAACCTTGCCATCCAGTCTACAGAAATAAATCCTCTAGGCTCTCCAATTAAATCCTGTGGTCCATCATAATCAAATGCTGTAAAGAGGTCGAAGGACGCGGATCGAACAGTCCCTTCCTGTCTCGTTACCAAAAGATAATTACGCACTCGAACCAGAGCTGTTTTCAGTGCTGGGCCGTCTTCTGAATCCTGTCTGGAAATGGGTGTTCAATATCATGGTTAGAAAGAATGGTTTCCAGTTGGGTTGCTCCTAATTTCTCAATAACCTTCTCTATGCAAGGTAAGATTCGATTCTTGTCTGTAATTAGCCGTGCAGTCCGGAAAGATCCCCCGTCTGCAAAGAGCATTGGACTGTTTTTTTGCAAATACTGGGGCAATTACAGTAACCGTCTGTAAGGAGTGTGAGCCTGGATCCAAATTGTAGGTAGTGGGGCACAACCCGTGGATAGTTTGCACAATGTCTTCCATATTCAGATGGTCTAAGCTAGTCCATGAAGCCAGAGATCCTGCATTCACATGCCTTGAACCCTCACACACATAAGACAGGACTTTTGGAATCTCGTCCCATGTGGATGATACCTTACCAGAGGAGAGTGCAAAGTCGTCACAACGTGACTAGGGGAAAGCTACACCAGATTGCATACATGTTGACTTTTCCACAATGCTGAAGAGTTGAGCTGGCTGCCATAAGCTCTTGTAACATGAACTCAGATTTAAATTTAGGCTGCTTATTCAAGACCTCTGCCAGTGTTGTTGAAGCCTGCAACTACTTTTCAATTCCCCAATACACCACCACTCCTCTTAGTTCGACCCTAATAAGGGGAGAGGGCGTACATCAACAGGAGTTACTGGTATCCAGTATCAATTGCATTTGAGGCACTTTTTAGACCAGTGTTTTTCAACACAGATTCCTAGAAGCCCTTGGGTTCCACTGGCATCCTTTTTAAATGCTCCCTGCAATTTTCAGGTAATTTGAAAATTGGACCAGGGATGTACAGTCTTTCACCCCTACGCCCTTCCTCCCAGAATGTATAAAATGATTACTGATGATCTCCAAAATTAAGGTCTTTAATATTGGAGTGCTTGATTTGCATTTGTTTACCATTACTTTTTAATTTTGGAACATCAAGCCAAAACTGGTTGTAATTATAGCACACAAGCATTCAGCCAAAGACTTCTAGCAAAGTCTTCTTAAGCCACAGTGGAGATGTAGCAGAAAAAGGCAAACAGAAGTTCATGTTCCAAATATTGCCATTAACTTGTGTGTAGCAATATATTGAAGCAACTCTTATTGGGATGTTAATGTATAATGTTCATGGTTGAGCTTCGGTAGCTGCTAAAGCCATATTCAGGATCTGTATATCTGTACTGTATATCTGTTTTAAGGTTTTTAGTGGGGTTTTTTTTTTTTTTTTTTAAACAAACTTCTGGGGATGGTTTCAGAAGGGATCTCTAATCAGTGGCGGGACAGCAGGTGTAATGCAACAGCCCTTTCCCTGGTGTACAAATAGAAAAAACAAATAAGTGCGCACTAAAATATATACTTAATACAAAGTGTGAATTGTGATGTCAATTTAAATCAAAAAAACACACCCCACCATGTGGAAAAGGTAAATAAATATATACCAATGTAGATGAGCGTCTGCTGCTGTGTAAAGGGTAGCCCAAGACCCTAGAATCTAGTAACAAAAAAACAAACAAAGCGCACAACACTCATCGTGAAAAATGTAATAAACTATGTTTTTATATATATATATATATATATATTAGTGTTTCAAGGTTATGCGTACATCAAGGTAGATTAATCAAGCATAGAGCCACAGAGTGGCAGTTACCAGCGTCTGCAACCAGGAACCACCAGAGCTTCACTCTCCTTTCCACCTTCTGTGACGTCAGAGCGCCCGCTGTTACTCAAAGCAGAGCGGGCGCTCTGACGTCACAGAAGGGCCCGCGGGACCACGCCGTCACGCTGCCTGACTGATCAACACTTAGGTCTGCAGAGGAACCTGTGTACTACTTGCGAGCAAAGGACAACCACTCCCCAGGATCCACTAAGCGCATTGACGCTATTTACAGGACATTGAGACTGTGGTAGAGTCATCAATTATCTGGCATTTCACCTACCTGTAGGTGTAAAGGAGAGTGAAGCTCTGGTGGTTCCTGGTTGCAGACGCTGGTAACTGCCACTCTGTGGCTCTATGCTTGATTAATCTACCTTGATGTACGCATAACCTTGAAACACCTTATATATAAACATAGTTTATTACATTTTTAAAGATGAGTGTTGTGCGCTTTGTTTTTTTTCTTTCCCTGGTGTGCATGAACTATGCAAGAGCCCAAAAATCATTCACTGGGGCTGTAATGTCTCTAGCAAAACTTGACATTGCTCTGTCGCTTCACACTCCGGCTGTGAAGGGGTCGACTCAGCAGTTCTTTGTGACCATTTTTATTTATTCTTTTCATCATAGTGCGAGGGCGCGGGCGGTTGCAGAGGCCCTGCGCTCTTCCCCAAAGCATTTAATATAAATGCCGGGGGATAGCGCAAGGCCTCTGCAACTCAACTTGCTGAAATTCAGAGGCTTTGTGTGGTGCGTCGCTGTGGCTTCGTGACGTCACATGACCCTGCGGCATCATTTGACGCTGGCAAAAAAGGTATGGGGGGGAGCAGGCAGTGGGGCGCAGCTCTAAGTTTGCCCACCCCTGTTAGAGCACCCCATTTGTCCTGTAGTTGCTGCATCAAGGGACGTTAGGGAAGATATCAGTTTTGTGCTGTAGCTTTTTATGCAGTAGAGCCCAGTAACCTTGCTACAAGTAAACAAAATCAAAGTTTTGAGTGGCTATGCAGGATTTTTTTTTTAACCTGTTCTTGCAAAACAAATTCCCATCTGATACTGTGTTTATCTGGCTAATGCTGGCTTGATCACTTAAAAAAAAAAAAAAAAAAAAAAAAGCCAAAGCACTTGGGCCTCACCAGAAATTAGATATTTGAAAGACTTTCCAAAATATTTAGGCACCGATCGCCCACATTAAAGTGTCTATTTTCAGTGTAAAAGTCTAAAAATAAATCTGCAGCAAGCTAGAAATATAGAATTTATTTTTTCTTCTACAATGCAGTTTTGGCAATTTATATGGGATAGACAAATATTTCCCCTTGCTGTTCTAAAGATTGCATTGACTGTTTGCAAATCAGTAACCCAGAATAACACCTTTTTTTTTAAATTGGCATATAAACACATTGAACTGACTCTTGGGCGGGATTTTCTCCTTTGTGTGCTGTCATGGTTTGTAGCTGGCTAAATGGGATTGCACCTTCTTTGTACACGAGAGCTCTAGTGACCAGGGGTTGGAGGGAAGAAAGGCTTGAGCAGATCATAGGGAGTGGTATAGTGTGACTAACGCTGAGATATAGAAGGTGCAGAAAGAGTGGATAGCCTTGAACGAGATGAGAATTGTGTAGTGAATGCGGAGTTTAATATAGGGCCTATAACCGTTTTAAGGAGATGTGCAGACAGCTTGAGAGCAAGGTTATCCTCTCGGCAGCATTTTGAATAGACTGCAGGATGGAAAGCTACAAGGCCAGTTTGACGCTTGCAGTAGTCCAGACGGGGGAGAATTAAGATCCGCATTATTTTGCAGTAGAAAAACTAAAGGTCGTATCTTTGCCATTTTTAAGGAGAGCGAGAATCGGCAACATTTGGAGATGGCGTTAATGTGCGGGGAGAACAGAAGAGACACATTAAATGAGTCCTTCCCAGCAGGCCTGGCAAACTGGATTGATTGTAGTGTTAACTGATGGTAATGGGCTAGTGGGATTACGAGCAGCTCAGTCAACCTATTGAGTTTGAGGCGTCTAGCTGCCATCTAAGATGGGATTGACATGAGACCGTTCGAGACCTGGGGCTGTTCTGCAAATGGGGTTTAATGAGAATAGATGCGGTTGTCTGCATTTAGCTAATACATGAAGCTACATAAATTTCACCAAGGTACAGACAGGTGACTTCACTGAGCCTTGCGTTTATACCTACAGAGCGCAACGGAGGAAGAAGTTCATTTGTCTACCCCATGAGTGGACCACTCTTGCATTGCTCTGGCTTTTTTCAACTTAAGATTTTTTTATTGGAGTTACATGTTCATACATTGTATCACAGACCAATGTGTCATCCCCACTCACATTTTTTATAACATACAACAACAACCTTCCATCCGAAACTGAAATGCAAGCTACTACAAACCAGACAATACAAACAAGACATACCAGACAAGGGATCCGGGGGAGGGAATTGCTCTGGCTTTTAACTTGTGGTGGTTTCTTCAGTTTGCACCATTTCCCATACACACAGATGATTAGTATGGGTGCTGGTAGCAATACGATGTGTACCTCCCTCATTACCGCAGTGGTGCTGGAACAGATTACTGGTTAATCGGATTGATGCATTACTTTGCAGATTCCTACGCATTCCACATCGGATGACCATTAAAGCAGCGTTGAGGTTAAGCCATTCAGTTCTGGATGTTTTTGCCCAGTTCAAATACTGTGCGACTTTAAAAAAAAAAAAAAAAAAAAAAAAAAGAGGCTCGGTTGCTGCTTTTACTCTGAGTGCCAGGGTGTCTGCGGCGAGTGCCAAGACCCCCTCCTGCACAGTGCTGTCATGTGACAGTGGCAGCCCCTGACCCAGAAAGGGAGGAGTCCTCTGCAGTTTCCCTTCACTTCAATGTCCTCCATGGGAACATAGGATGTGATCTACGCTATAAGATCTCTCGGAACTGACTTAGCCCCTGTCATGAGGCACCCAAAGGGTTAATTTAAGTGCCTGAGCATGGATTCTGTCCATCACTTTTTCTTGGTGCCGATAATGCAAAAAAGTAAACGCTTGAAGGAAGTTTATTATCATAATGAACAAGAGGTATTTTAGGTTTCTAACCATTTCTTACCCCTGTCACTGCTGAGGGCCAGCAACCGGTTACAAAGCGATGTGTGGCTTGCCTCGGGTACAGAAGGGTTACTCCCCTTCTATTTGCAGATTAGGTGACGCCGTAATCGCTCTGAGGAGCGGTCACGGATTGGCAATTCACAAAGTGGCAGCGACCCTCTGCTGTGGCCCCTCCAGCAACTACAGGGTTAAGGAGATGATTTTTTTTTAAAAAGTGCACCTTAAAGTATTTAATTGGTTTGTAAACATGCTGATTTGAGACATGGGAGTTGTTTGATTTCCTCTAGCTAATCCCTTTTGTGTGTGATCAGTGCTGAAATGGCATTTGCACAGGTAATGCCCCCCTCTCTCTCTCTCCTTATCTTTTACTGGCCTCTCAGAGGGACATGATAAACAAGAGGGGTTGATTGAAGAGCCCTCCCCCACCCAGGGTCCCAGATAAAAAATCCTTCTTGGTTTCCTGAGAAACCAAAAGTTTGGTTAAACAAGTATTGCATTTGTTTAAGGAAGACTATATGAAGTGTTTTGTTTTTTTAATTAAATAGTTTAATTTTGGGGAGGTCAACTAACAGGACAAGTGCAGACAAGATTTTCACTTGGCGTGAAAAGATACTTTCTATAAAAGTAAAAAATCTGTGTAATATGGCAGTCATAAGTTTATAGGGGTCATGTTAAAATGGATTTGAAGCAAAAGTGACACTGCGCTCCATTTGTATGTCATTTCCCAGAATCCCTTGCTGCAGTGGAAGCACTGCATGCTGGGAGATAATGGGAAAAGCAGGGTTGCAGACCTGTCTGAGACATGTAAATGTGCCCACAAGTAACTTTTAATTTGATACAAATAAAATCCCTAGAAAACGTAGCGCTCCTCCTGTGTTTGCAGAGTCATGTCCAGAGAATCCATTTGAAGCTTCACAGATGACTGAAGCCTGTAAACAGGCTGCAGGTTCCTGAATATTGGAATCCATTGAGCGATGCAGTGACATTACACAGGCTGGCAGGACGCCTGCCAACGCTTCAGAGCGCAGGCTATAAATAGAAACATAAAAGGCTCTGCATTGAAATTCAAGGAGGCCCATCGCTGGCTCAGATAGAAGGGTGGCAGAGTCTTGTCATCTCACCGACCAGGTTGAAACTTGTTTAGGTCCCATGCTGAGTATTTTTAATGGTATATAAAATACAAATATTTCTGCTGTACCCAAAAAGAACTTTCAAGATCTGCTGAAATTGTCCCATAGCTATTAAGGAACCTGATTGTGAAGTAGTCTTAACATGTCATGACGTACCTTTCTATGCCTTCTACAAGCATGCTTACCTTTTCTCACCCGTTAACATTCCAGGTACCTAGTTTAGCATTTTTATCAGGTAAGACTTAAGCCTAAAATATAGTTTGAAGCAACAATATTTGTGCAGCTTGCAAAATACATCTGACAAGGTGTTAAAGCAGCAATACTACTTTCCGTCCCTTTTATATTTGTTTTTTAAAAAAAAAATGTAATACAGCTTTGAAGCAGGGGGTCTCCGGCGCTCAACCCCATTTATTTCTGCTCCGGGGAGCCCCTGTGTTCAGAGAAACTTTCGAAGGGAGTGCCGGTATCTCTGCAGTATGCTGTCGTTTTCCGCTTCCTAGTCACGTGGGCCAATAGGAAGCCGCACCAGACGACGTCACGGCTTCCTATTGGCCCGCAGGGCCCGCGAGCTTTGGAAAGCGGCTAGAGTGAACCCTGGAGGGGCTACCAGCACCCACTACGGAGGTAAGTATCTCTGGAAGCAGGGGTCCCTGAAATGAATGTGGCTCAGCTCCAGAGACCACCCCCTGCTTCAATCCTGTGTGAACAAAAGTGGAAGAGGAAAAAACTGCGTGGGTTGCCTCTTTAAGAGTTGAATAAATACGTCACTAATCTTATACTACAGAACTGATTTATTAAAAACACTTCCTATGTTTTGCTGTTTTAATCTCCATGTATTGGGTAAAATAGTTGAGAGCAGCAGTCTTGCTAATACACATATATTCTCTAGCCTCTGTTTTATGGTTCTAGATCGGGAGGGGGTAACTCCGGTCTTCAGGGGCCACAAACAGGTCAGGTTTTCATGATATCTCTGCTTCAGCACAGGTGGCTGTCGCTGACTGAGCCACCTGTGCTGAAACAGTGATCTCCTGACAACTCGCCCCGTTTAGTGGCCTTTGAGGACTGGAGTTGGCCACCCCTGATTTAACCGCTTGAAATATTAATTCTGTTAGGTTAAATTGTAGCTCAGCCCGGAGGACTGCGGTTTTAAATATGTCCTACATCCTTATGCAGTTTTCCATTTAGCAAGAGTAATGTAATAAGAGCATTCTGCGTCTGCTAAATGTAGATTGAAGATGCATTACTACTTCATGATGTGCAGTATAAATGAGCTTTGAGTGAATATATTCAAACCAGCGAAAGCATCTTGTACATAAACACTCAGCGTCCCCATTGTCTCAGATTTTCCGAGACACTGTTACATGGGGCAGGCTCTGTCTTGCTATTCATTACACAGTTATAGAGCAAGTGGGAAACACCGGATCATTCTTGTAGGCATGGAGAACATCCTGCACGCTAGGTATTTTAAGTTCAGTTTTCTGTAAAACAAATGCATTGTGTACGATTTGTATGTACAGTACTGTGCTATAGGTCTCTCCAGTAGCAAAGACAAAGTATTATTATTTTAACACCTTTTTTGTCAAATGGCAGAAACACATTGTGAACCCATGGCGTTTAGACCCATCTGGCAGTAATGGAGTTAAAGTACCCGTTCTCCTCAAATTGTCAGGCAGGGAGATGACAGCTGGCTAAGCACTTTGTTTTGTTTTCTACAATATAAACTGGATAAATGTCCCTTGTTCTGGCAGACAGCTTTACATTAGATTGAGCCAAATCACACAGATCTCTGCCAGGCACTCAACCAACTGCATTCCCAGCATGGTCCGCAAGTACAAGCCCATCACTGTCCTCCGAGAGCCACGTTGTACTGCAGTTTTACATAACTGTACATCGGGGGGAGGGAGAAGGAGAGGATTTACATCTGACTGGTACGTGTGGTTGTGAGGTCTGTGCTATAGCTCAGTTGAGGTACATGTATGACGTGGTTTGTGCAGGACTGCAAAATTCCACACTTCTGATGCATGCATCGCTGTCCTCTGAACAGCTTCTAATAGCAATCCTGTAATCCTTTAACCAGTTCTCTTCCGCTGGGTCCTGTCTCCCGGAAAAGGTTTGCAAGTACAGTCTAATGTTTTTCATTTTTTAGATTTGAAACTAGGTGATTAAAAAAAATGAAACACAGATGGGTTTTTTTGTTATGTTTTTGGGGTTTTTTTTGTTTGTTTTAAATGGTGTCAGTAAAACTCCTCTTCGATTTATACAATGTTTCCAGAATAGATTCTCAAACATTCTCTCCCTTATTCTGTCTGCATACTTAATAAATATCTACACATTTAGGGGGGGCGAGGGCAAGGGAAGAGAGAGCTCACTAGACTACCTTATAAGGTGAGCGTTTGAAGGTTTTAATTTACAACAGGAACTCAGATTGGGGTTGATAAAGTTTTCCGAATTGATTAATCGGGGGTTAGGTTTTTTTCCCTTTAATAAAATCTGACCTGAGTTTTACTCCTTAAAAAGCACTGTCATTTGTTAACTTTTTAGTCTTTTGGAACTGAATACACACAACACACACACACATTGTACATATACATACATGTGTGCATACATACGTATGTGTGTACATATACACACACATATATCTATCTCTACATAGTTACACACTTGCCTACATAGTTACACACTTGCCTACATAGTTACACACTCGCCTACGTGTGTGTGTGTTTATGCAACTCAATGCCATTTTTAATGGCTTTTAATGCATCCCTTGATTTGTATAGCAGGTTTTAGCACACCTCCCAAGCAGTGTAAGATCTTTGCAACACTTTACTGTTTGTGATCATTTGTTGCCAATATTCCCAGCAGTTTGAGCTGTAAACTGGATCAATAGATAATGTTACCTTGGTAGTATAAGGATACATTGTAGCTGCTGAGTTACACTGACTGAAGCAGCCATTATGTTGGACACACAATCAGGATTGTTACACATAACATGAACACCAAACGATTGCCAGTTTAGGTAAGAATGTAGAATTGTACATTGTCACACGCTTTACATATATAAATAAGAAGAAACAAAGCAGAATGTAGTGTTGCTGCTTTAATGTGGCTGCTTGTATAAGGTTAACAGCTCCCTGTGTCCATCCTTAACCTCAATCTATGGCAACAGCTCCCTGTGTCCATCCTTAACCTCAATCTATGGCAACAGCTCCCTGTGTCCATCCTTAACCTCAATCTATGGCAACAGCTCCCTGTGTCCATCCTTAACCTCAATCTATGGCAACAGCTCCCTGTGTCCATCCTTAACCTCAATCTAGGGCAACAGCTCCCTGTGTCCATCCTTAACCTCAATCTAGGGCAACAGCTCCCTGTGTCCATCCTTAACCTCAATCTAGGGCAACAGCTCCCTGTGTCCATCCTTAACCTCAATCTAGGGCAACAGATCCAAAACATGTGTAATCTAGTCTGCCATCATGATAAAACCACCTGTACTAGCAATTTGCGAATTCAGTTCAATGTTTTTTCAACCACGGTTCCTATGAAGCCTTGGGTTTCCCGGGCATCCCTTAAAGCTGCAGTTCAGTCTTTTTTTAATTTTTTTTTGCATTTATTTTTTTACTTCAATAGTTTCATGTGGGCAATCTCTAATTAGCTAAAGAACAGTATAGCTGCCGGTCAATTCGTTTTCCATGTATTGATAGGTCGAAATTTGGTGACATATTAAAAGCTGGGATTTGTTTATAATCTGCTTGACTGGCAGTGGAAGCTCATGAATATTCATGAGCAATCCTGCACTGACAAGTGCTAGAGGGAGGGCAGGGCTGACAAAGGGGTGTGCCAGGGCTTGTGACAGGACATGAAGGGGCAGTGCCTTAGCAAATGGCTGTTAAAATAGAATACAAGAAAATTGGTCTTTCAAAGTTGTTTTTTTAAAAACAGAAAATGCTAAAAGTATTTTTTCTTACTACAGAACTGATTTATTAAAAAAAACACACATGCAGGATATTGACTGAACTGCAGCTTTAAGGGGGTCCATGCAACTTTCTGGTAACTTGAAAATTGTACCAAATACAGAAGAAATTACAATGCAATGCATCTGATCTCTGACGAACTATTAGAGAGGGTTGGGGTTCCTTACAATGCTTCTGATCTCCTACGCGCTATTAGAGGGGGTTGCAGTTTCTCAGAATTTTACATCGGGTTCCTTAACCCCAAAAAGTTTGAAAACCACTGATTTCGTTCATATATACATATTTGTATGTTTGCTTGTGTGGGGAAAAAGTAATCCCGTATACACACCCATACACTCTTATAGATCCAGTTTGGTTTTTCATTTTTGATGCACGCAAGATTACGTGAAAGCTGTATACGTAACATTAATAGCTGTTTAATATAACACTTGCAATTGTATGTTAATTGGGTGGTATACTTTATAGTTTAACTCCTTTAATGGTGGCTGGATTTTGCTGGCCTCTCCCAGCATTAAATGGATTAGTAATGCTCTGAGTTATGCTAGCACTAAAAGGCTTACTGTCACTTGTTCTGTACTATTCAGTATATCACATACATCATCCTCTGAGCTTCTCCTGGCCTATATCATAAAACTGGTGTGTTGGGCTTAGACTTACTGCCTTGTGCATTTCTCTCCGGCCAGTACCTTGGGTGAGTTTTTTTTTTATTTTTTGTTTTTTTAATAGATTTCCACTACTTAAACATTTTTTTTTTTCATTTGACTGACTGACCGTACTTTCAGATGTCTGACTTTGTAGAATTGTTGGGAAAAATCACATTCTTGTGCAGGGAGGTGTAGCATTGACCTGACTGTCGCAGGCTTGGGGATGGGTCAAGTGCAGCGGGCTGGTGACTGGTAAATGCATCTTTAACACAGAGCCAAACTAATATATTTTTTAAGAAGTACATTACATAGCGGTTTCTTAGTTGTTGTAATTAAATGTGACTCCGAAACTATATCTTGTTATTGCTTCAAAGATGTTTTATCTCTCAATTTAGCGTGGACACTTGTTATCCATGTGCCATTGTACAATGGAAAAATGTTTCTTATATAACCATCTGAAGAGCTGATACACGTCATCTTGTCACTCGTACGTATACACTTTGAGCAAAGTACATGGTGGTTTTAGGACTCCTTGTTAATTTAACCCCATTAGTGCTGAGGGTTAGTGTTTCTGATGTAGGAATTGATGAATTTCAGGGTTTGTTTCCCGAGGGTTTAGGTATGGAAAGTGTGACGCTGCACTAGACGAGCAGAACAATGGTAGTGTGCAGTCTGGCCACTGACGTGTCAGGCTTGCAGGTATCTGTGATGAATTAGGTGTAACCCAATAAAGTGGAAAAAGTACAAGTGATGGGGAAAGGGATGACTGGAGCAAAAAGGGTCAACTACTACTACACGCTTTGGGCACACACATTTGTGTTTTTTTTATAATGTTCAATACAAATTGGCAGCCGTGCTAAACAGCATGCACAAAAGATTTGCTTGTACCCTGTGAGGTATAGGGAGCTTCCAAGCTTTAGGTCGGGGAAGGCCACCAACAGGTTGGGTGTAGGATATACCTGCTTCAGCACTGGTGCCTCTGTCTTTGAGCCACCAGTGCTGAAGCAGGGATATCCTGTATTGGACCTGGTGGCTATTGAGGACTGGAGTTGGGCACCTCTGCTCTAGATATATGGCATTTTAGTTGCTATAATGTTCTTATTTCGTGCAGCGGGTCCTTTTCCTTGTTCTATTCCTGTAAGATGTTCCTGTGCCTGGTTGCGGTTTGTAACGCTTCACTTCCCACCTCTCCCAGGGCTGCTGTGTGACTTGTTGTGGTCTGACCCTGATAAGGATGTGCAAGGCTGGGGTGAGAATGACCGTGGCGTCTCCTTCACTTTTGGGGCCGATGTCGTTAGCAAATTCCTGAATCGTCATGACCTGGATTTGATTTGTCGAGCTCATCAGGTAAGTGTAGATCCAGCTGAATGGAGGGTCGGGCTTCAAACGCCATGGGAGGCGGTCGTACGCTCCATGCATCACAAGCCTTTATAATACTAATGAGGTGTACTCAGTCATTCACTGTACGTGGCTGAATGTGAGGTGTCATGCTACATATAGCTTAACACCGCAGCAAGAAAGTTTCAAACATGCATTGGTGCTTTAAAGTACAATTAAAGCAAAGTTGGATATTTCATATAAATGTTAGCACATTACACTTGCAAATTCAGTTCAACTTTTTAATGATAAAACAAAAATTATGCAATTGTGGATCTACATACACGTCTGGTGGGGGCAGGGGGAAGCAGTGTTTATTGTTTTAGAAAACCTTTCTTTAACTGGTTTGTCATACAGTAGTTAAGGGCATTAGTTTTCTAATTAATTCTTAATGGCTGCCATTCTCGAATGTTTAAAAATACAGGAGCTTTCCTCCCCACAAAAAAAATGAACTTGTTACTTGGAATGCAAAATAAAGCAGAGAAATAAATATAAAAAATATTATTTTTCCCTGCTTTGTGGTATAATCATGGTAAAGTTATGTATTTGGTGATATGGAAGAACAGTGGTCTTAATGAATTGGGAATGACTAATTTAGTCTAATTTAGTGCTATCGTTTCGTGCACACGGTCTGCAGCAGCGAAGCTGGGCCCCGGTAACCTGATTTGAAGTAAAGAACAATGCACAATGACGACAGTGGGTATGTTGTTCTGAGCTGTTTTTGTTTCTCATGAACAGGTGGTAGAAGATGGATATGAGTTCTTTGCCAAACGACAGCTGGTCACCCTGTTTTCAGCTCCCAATTACTGCGGAGAGTTTGATAATGCTGGAGGCATGATGAGTGTGGATGAAACCTTGATGTGCTCCTTTCAGGTACTGTAGCTCACGGTTTTAAAATGCAGAAGAGAAATTTATTTATACACCACAATAAAGAACTTAATTCCTTCAATATTAAAATGCTGGCGTTAGCAGTTTCAGATGTTATAACTTTCAATTGATGTGATTTGAGCGGTTTTCTCTTCTCCGCATACACTTGGAACACAATCTTACTACACCCGCTGCAAATCTAGGTCAGGGTCCTACAGTCCCAGACGCGGTTTGGCTTTCAATGTGCAGACTTCTCATCCTGACACTGCCATTTTGACCCTTTTTTTTTAAGAACTTGGATCATGTAGCATCTTTTTGCAGTATTTTCTTTGTGTACCGTTCTGAGACATTCAAAAACAGTGGTATGGCATTTTTTGTGCAGCTGAATGTCCTAAGGGGATACAAATGACCAATGCAAGTTGATGGTAAAATCCAGCGACTTTACAAACTTTTGTGATTTTTCTGGAACATGCTATTGAACTTGGGTTTATTGCAAACACAACTTTTATTAGACAACTATATTTCTTCATTTTTACACTTTGTGTACTAGGTTTTGAGACCTCACAAGTCTTCTCCATATACTCCATACTCCCCCTCCCCGCAGAACTCTCCAGAAATGCATTCATTTCCGCTTCAGGGACCCCCTGCTTCCCGGTCGGTATACATACCTCTGAACATGCTGCTAGTTTTCCATGGAGGTTTAAAGCCCCTGCTTCACGCGGGCAGACAGGCAGCCGCGGCGGATATCTTTGCGGCCTCCAATTGGCTCTTTTGCTGAGAGATTTAAACCTCCATATTCACTCCTGCTAGGGTTGTTACTGGAGGTAAGCAACTTGGGATCCAGGGTGTCACCAAAACTGAAATAAGAGGCTCATCTCTAGTGACGCCCTGATTCTAACCTATACAGGCAATACAATTAAAACCCTAGGTGAAACTTTGCATTCTCCCTCTCCGTGGTTGGTATTCTGCACTACAACCTCACTGGGTTTCTTACTCTCACGTAGAACTCCATCCAAGTAGTCATTTCTTGGTTTATTAACCCCATCTGGCAGAGAAGACGCTAAAAGCCATCACCATTTCAACACATCTGCAAATCCCAAAGTGGTGGAGCTCTGCATCATTTAAAAATAATATAGACCAAGTGAAATGCTAAACTTTGATCGGCATGGTTACATGTTGGTTGCACTGGGCTCCATTTTTAACCTCCCAGCCACGTAGTGTTTCTAAGCACGTGGGCCCAGCTTCAGCACACCTTGCCTCCCATTCATTTGAATGCTGAAGCTTGATGCCCTTTTGTGGGTCTGGGCCTTATTTCAAACAATTATCTCCCGAACTAAGCGTCTGATTTTGAAAAGTAGATATTTTTTTAAAAACGTGCGTAGTACTACTTTCAAAACAAAAGGATGGGGGGGGGGGCTGGGCATTGTTCTTAGACATAGTATGTTTTCCCCTCGTTACCCAATCGGCACTGGGGGGGGGGGGTGTGACAAAGATAGTCAGGAGGAATTTAAGCTTTGTTTATAATTATTTGTTCCCTGAATATTGACATATCTTATACATTTTATGCAAGGGTTCCTACATCCAGTAAAGCACAACGCAGCTGAAGTAAACGAGTGCAATGTAGTCTCAATTCACTGGCACTTGAATATCTTGGGAATTGTTTAAAAATACATGGCATTGCAGAGTAAGGCTAGGTCCCCAGTACATGCTGCAGCGCGCGCTATGGCGTGCACTGCAGGAACAAGGACCATCCCTCAGTGGGGCCTGGCCCACTAGCTGCATTGGCCGCCGCGTTGCACAACAAGATTTTTCTGAAGACCATAAAATTGTCTTCAGAACTGGTGTCGGTGTGCTGGCCACGCCCCCCGGCGGTTCAACCAATGAGGGTGAACCAGCCGAGTGACGACATGGCTGCGCCCGCACTACACCTTCCCCCACCCCGTCGCGATCTCCTGCTGCTCAGCCACAGACCGGAGATCATGGCTGCACGCACCACCAGCTTGCCAGGCATGTGTTCAGCGCAGACACTGGGGCCGTAGCCTAAGGGAAGAATACAATTTCTTGTCATACAAGTCTGTTTCCTTTGGAGTAGAAATGTCCAATCATTCAGTGCCTGCAAGCATGATTTCCTGATCACCAGCCTGATGTCCAAATGCTCAGAATATCTTCACAGCTGCAGAGCTGTCCATCTGCTCCTATGAAATGTATCCTGGGTCTGTGTTTTCCAATGTTGGCAATCATTCACCTTGAACGGCTGCCTGCATGGGCTTTGGAAATAGTTTAGTGATGGTCATGATGTGTAATGGATATCTGAGTCAGGTGTTGTCCTCTGCTGGGCCAGAAGGAATCCAATTTAACCCCTTCCCCATTGTAGGTGTTTGTAGACTAGTACAGAGCAAAGGCGTTGCTGGCCTCTGACAGCGAAATGGGTTATTTGAGACCAAAGCATTTGGTGTAAAATTCTCCCTTGGGTTCACTTTTTTGGGCATCAACTAGTTTAGTGGAATAATATTAGGCCCCCTAAACCCTGTGTGGATTACGCAAGTAAAACATTGGTTAACTGAAGGGAAGGTACAACACTGACTTCATTAACGTGTGTACTTAGCGCTATGACGGCTAATGTAAGAGTTTGTTAGGACATTTCCCTGTCATTTTGATCTCTGCAGTTAGGAGGGATAGCCCTCTATAATTTACATGTAATTTATGACAGAGGCTGGGATTAAGTCACAATGTTTGGTGTTGCACCCTGATATGACGGGGACTACCATTCAATACCTCTGCCAAAATACGTGGTTTTTCTATTTACTATTGCAGAGTTTGTATGTTACACTGCTAAATAAACTACAAACTAACTAATAACACTCTCTACCAGCGCTAGATCCAATTAACTGATGTGATGTGATATTTAACACTAAACAAAATGTGCAAAGTGTGACAATATGTGAAAATCAGCTGCCAAGGAGACAGCAAACAATAGACGGTTCCAAATCTAACAAAACATATACAAATACAAAAAGCTATATCCCCGGCGCTAGTGAGTTGATGTCCACAGTACCATAATCCAAAAGACAGTCCTTGATGGGAAAACAGTCCTGGCAAATGGGTGGGTTAACCAATGAAGTTCTGAATGACTTGGGTGGTCTTCAGAATATGATCCAGATGGTCTCTGTAATGATACAACAACAAAGACCCACCAATTGCGCAGTATATTGACAACAATCCTAACTAAGATGGGAAAAACCCAAACTTACAAGATGAAATCTTGGTTGCTCAAGGGAGAGAATCTGTGCTGCACCACGTGTCCACCTCGATATCCACGTACCCCACGTGGTTAAACGGGGTGATTTCCCTGGTGCTTGATGGCGCCCTCACGGATCAGCATAAGCCACCGCAGCAAGCGTGCAGGAAAATAAAACACAGCCTAGTGTAATACGTACTTTACACTTTAATACATTAAAAACAAGGACACTACCAACACTTACAATTTGTATTGGTACAAAACGCAGCCAACGGATGTCGTCCGCAGCCTGCTATCAACCCGGCTAAACACGAGACCCACACAGTCACACACGACTTGCCGATTGATGATGTCAGCAGCGCGGGTCACTCTCGAGCGCCGGATGGGATCAGCAGTGGATAGGCACACATGTGCAATACTAAGCTCCTCCTCCCTTAGTATTCCACGTGTGCGCCTATCCACTGCTGATCCCATCCGGCGCTCGAGAGTGACCCGCGCTGCTGACGTCATCAATCGGCGAGTCGTGTGTGACTGTGTGGGTCTCGTGTTTAGCCGGGTTGATAGCAGGCTGCGGACGACATCCGTTGGCTGCGTTTTGTACCAATACAAATTGTAAGTGTTGGTAGTGTCCTTGTTTTTAATGTATTAAAGTGTAAAGTACGTATTACACTAGGCTGTGTTTTTTATTTTCCTGCATGCTTGCTTATGCTGGATCCGTGAGGGTGCCATCAAGCACCAGGGAAATCACCCCGTTTAACCACATGGGGTTCGTGGATATCGAGGTGGACACGTGGTGCAGCACAGATTCTCTCCCTTGAGCAAGCAAGATTTCATCTTGTAAGTTTGGGTTTTTCCCATCTTAGTTAGGGCTGTTGTTGTCAATATACTGCGCAATTGGTGTGTCTTTGTTGTTGTATCATTACAGAGACCATCTGGATCATATTCTGAAGACCACCCAAGTCATTCAGAACTTCATTGGTTAACCCACCCATTTGCCAGGACTGTCTTTTGGATTATGTTACACTGCTGCTTGAATACAGAGTGAAATGTAGCAAGATTGTTTTTAATTCCCAAACATTGCACTTTTTGTTACTGGCATTGGGTGTTGCCAAGTACAGCAGATACCGTTTCAGGAAAACGGTTGATCAGTATATATAATCAGAATATTTCAGGGATTTCTGCTTTCAGGTCTCTCTTAGACTCGCCTCTGATCCATTGTTCTGGAACTGCATATACCCGTTTTCCCCTAGTTGATGCAGCCTCAGAAAGGGAAAATGCCAGGCTTGTGCTGTCAGGCGAAGCGGATTAGCCGTGAATCACAAATGTTCTTCAGCCTTAAAGTGCATTAATGGGGGGGGGGGGGGGTGAGAAAGATCTCTGCTTCATTGCAACGTTCAATTTGTATAGTTCTTAGTAGTGTACACTTGCCATACTAAACATGTTTAGGGTGATGTAGCCTGCCTTTCAGTAGTACTGAGTTGGCAGTTTAGGGAAGGCTGACTCGAGTAGAAATCTGACCAATGTCTTGCTTTGCCTGTCAGTCCATCTGTCTGTCCGTTGGATTTTCTTATTCTGAATTGGAGGTCCTGTCTCGTATTGGTGAATATTACAATTTCACCATGTCCTGTAGATTGAAGACTTTTCCCTGAAACCCTTCATCATGCATCTTACACACTATAGATGTCATTTGATTTAGTTCTGAGACGGACTTTACATGAATTGTCTCTTAGAATAAGATCAGTCTGTTGCAGTATCCTTCAGGTAGCACAACATATTTAAATAAGATTACATGCAGTGGTGGATTCCTTCATCTTTTACTTAATTCCTCTTCAATTCCCCTGAAAAACTTCCATTACTGTAGTCGGACATTAGTTCCAATATATAGCTAGAGTAACCCCTAGACATGGTAGTCAAGCTATTACAATGTAGAGGAATGTGATGCAACATAATGATGCGGGCACCCACTTATAAATATATCTGTCCCAGGCCACTCTGTGACTTGTGCTACTTATTCCCTGTCTCTTTATCCCCCTTGCTGCTAGTCACCCAAAATACATTGGAAAAATAAAGGGTTGAACAGCAATACTTGAAAGAAAATAGAATTTGAAATGTATTTGTTTTTAGAATTAAGCACTGTACATTGTCAGTATTTATTTATTTTTAATCGCTGCTTTAGCTTTTATATTTAGTGCTTATTTAATTTGCAGTGACTGAACTATACTGGCAAAATCATTCAAAATGTAGTTTAATTTATTAATGTGATTTAGAATAATCAGATGGCACAGAAGCTACTTACCCCTTTAACAACTGTCGTTTTGTTCTTAAACACACAACTTGATAGTTTCTAAAGCACAAAATAAGAGTTTGGCAAGCGCACCCCAATACATAGTACTGACAAACCTTATCGTTTCTATGGGAGCACCACCGTGCATCCCTCTTAATCCCCCAACTTCCTTGCATGTAATGCTGCCCTAAAAGCCTGTAATTCAAATGCAATTAAACATTTCTTGTCTCTTAATTCTATTCAGCATGATGCATAAAACCAGCAAATGGTCATTGACCGTTTGATTTTGTTTTTTTAATTAAAGAGGGAATCTTTAGAGACGAACTTTGTTCAAAACCAGCCTTCCTTCCTCACGAGCTGAGCTATTGCACAATTAAACTGTATATTTTCCGTTCTGCGCATAGATATGAAAGTTAGAACCCAAGTTTTTGGTTTTTAAACCGGTGTCTCCCTAAAGTTTGAGAGCGGGAGTCATGCAGGTAAACCTGCCAGAGGTAAGTCGTCCGACAAACTCAAGAACAACTAATTTTGGTGTCTTAAATTTGCCAGTTTGAACTTGGTTGTGGAGTATTTGTTGCTACTACCAAAATGTAAACCCAAAGTTTGTGTATCAGAAATAAAGCCGATGTTATGGAAAATTATCATTTTACTGGGCATAGATGCATGCAGTCCCAATGTTGCAGACGTCCTTGTAAATGCAAGGTGATCTAAAAATGTTACTTTTTGGTATTATCCCAGGGGTGTATGATTACATAAAGTCTGATTTTTAATCTTTCATTTTCTTCATAAGATCCTGAAGCCATCCGAAAAGAAAGCCAAGTACCAGTATGGAGGATTGAACTCCGGCCGCCCAGTGACGCCTCCTCGCACAGCCAATCCTCCGAAGAAGAGGTGAAGAGCATATCCCCGGATGAAGCACCACCTGAGCTCCATCAGGACAAACTCCACGTTATAATAAGTGTGCACTGTAACATCACCCAGCTATTTTGATCCCCTTTTACAATGTCACGCGCATTTACCTTCACGAGACGGGTAAAATATTCCAAACAAACACAAGTTTCACCCCCAAAATATAATATGCACATTCTAAAGTCAAAGGCCGCATTGCAGAATCGTTTTTGTAAAAACGTCTTCAGTTCCAGAGGGGCCTGCAATGCGTTCTAAAGAAAGTAACCTTGCTAAAGTCAACAATGTGTTGCAGCATTGTTTTGTATTGACCCTTTCAGTGCTGATGGGATCTGCAGTGCATCCTAAAATGGACACTAACCCCGGTAAATAAAATGACATTGCAAGAGCTTTCTATTAAAATATCCAGTGCCAGAGGCATTTGCAGTTCTGTTACAGATCCCTCTGGCACTGAAGAGTTTAAACTTTACCATAGTCTCTAAAGCTTCTGCGTTTCTTCTGTTTTGCGTTAGTTGTAAATTCGAACCTGCATAAATCATTGTTCCATCGTGTGCTCCGTGGTGCTTTTTTCCGTCTCTGTACGTTCTTGTAGTTTTTTGTCTTGCCCCGACACGACCACTTTTTCAGTTAATACTGCTTTGACATTACTCTTCCTGGTACATACTGTTTGCGCCCAACTCCTTGCCCACAGCTTGCTTTCCAAATGTGCAGCCGATTTGTGAGGAGAATGGATTGGTAGTGCGCAGTGATATTACAATGTATCCCTTGATGTTATACATTGATGGCGCTTCACTTGATGATTCATTTGAGGTGTACATTATAGGCTCTGCTAGGTCTTCATTATCACATGTCTATTTGCCTCCACCAACGAAGGGGCTTAAAGTTTTACCCTATTACCTGTTTATTATAATCAAACACATTAGAGCATGTATAGATTTAAATGTCCATTGAAAACCATTTCCCTGAACATAACGTCTAAATTGCAAATATATTTTGTATTTCCAATTAAATGCGGATTCCTTTTTTGGGGCTCTTGGGAGTGTACTTATTTCAGCCACTTTCATTTGCAGAAAGCATCTGCATATTATACATGCTGCTTTCTTTTTGTTCTTTTCCTGTTTTCGGAAGTAAATTATTCAGCTCCTTGCATTTTGAAAGCAGTAGTCACAGAATTGGCAATGAACGTTTCATGTTGAATAGCTGTTTTCTTTGCGAGGAACCTGCTAAACTGCTCTCAAGATCTTCTGTTTGTATTCCTGCAGTTAAATCAATAAAATGTCATGTTAGAAAAGTTCACCTAGTTGATCATTAATATTTAGTGATCTGGAACATGCAGCTTAACGTTGGATTAAATTGGGGTTGTTTATATCCCTAACAGGGTTTGCATCCTTTACTTCCTCTTCTTTCAGACAAGTCTTCGCCTATTAACCCCGTTGCTGCCAGGTGGTCTGCCATGCACTTGGAAGAAAAATCTGGTAGTGAAGGAGTTAAGTGTGTGCATGGTTAAATAGAAAAGAATAATTACACACATACTACAATACTACATACTATAACCGTTGGTATACACATCCAGTTATACAGAACCTAAAGTATCATTACTTTATGAAACATATTTTTAAAAAACTATTGGAAATGAAAGGTTATCCTAATGAACCTGTGGTTATAAACTGCTGTTAAGAGCAAATTGCCCCTTTGACATTTTGTTGCTTCAGTTTAATATCTTTGTTTTATTTTATTTTTTGCCAGCTCACATAATGCACACCGTTTTCTGCTTTGTGTGTGGTACATGATGGTAGCAATAATATCTGTAGACAGAGAAATAACTTTGTGCTTTTCTCTTATGAGTTGTGTCCGATTGGGAAGGTGCATGGAATTATTCACCAGTGGTCCTAAGAGCGCCTTCTCATTCCACATTACATGTGTGAGCATTCTCTGAAGGGATTGCGGGCTTCTAATACCACTCCCCGTGCACCAATAGATGTTTAACTCTGCTTTAAAGGATGCTAATTAAAATTTACTAAAACGGCATGTTACACAATACAAAAGATGGATTTATGTTGAGCAGTTCTTTAAAAAGCAACTTTTAAGTCTTTTCTAACTGCTTTTTTTTCTTTTCTTAAACATTTTAAATGTAGGGTTTTTTTTCTCTCCATTAAATAAAAGTTGTCTAACTGATTTAAAACTAGACTGGATTTTTCTTTCATTTTTGCTCTTGCATACATCTCTACATACATCTTTTTGTTCTTTATAAACCTTTTGCGCAGTAATATATGTATAGGGAAAAAATTAAGTATGCACTGCAATTCCCAAGCAACACGGCTTAGAAAATAGGATTGTAGATCGGTATCTGTGGTTTAATGACTCCCCATTAAATAGCCTTGCTCAGCTCTGTTCATGCTTTGTAAGCTATTTCTGGGAGTCCTTTTTGTTCTATTTTAATTGGCCCTGTTTTCTGACTTAATTGCAAGTTTGTAGACCAAATTAGGAATGCCCTTGAGTGCGTCTGGTTCTACATGCCCGTCTAAATGTGATCAATTGTTGCCTCTTGATTCCAAGCCTTCCTATAAGGTGTTATTCATACATTTATTAGCCATATTGTTATGCAGGTTGCGTTGGCAAGATTAATCCAATGTTCAATGCTCTACTCCTTACTACTATTACGAAGGTAGATCAATGCCTCCCGGTAGCAGTCAGGCAAGGGGGTGCTTTGCTTTGTGCTCCCCACTTTTAATTCTTTTAATATCCATGTCCTAATTTAGTGCACTTGATAAATAAAATGTAATAACTTGATTTTGTGATCTGTGTTTTACCTGGTTTATCCCTCGTTGGCTTCGCCGGCCAATCCATACTAGACCATGTTAAAATAGACAAACTCCATTTTTTTTGTCATTGCCTTTTCATGCTGCATAATGTCTGTGTCTAATACAGAATGGGTGTACAGGTTTTAAAGGAGTCTACATTCAAATCCCTAGAAAAAGCCCATCTTGACTCCTGGTGAAAACCTTTTTAGTTGGTTTAAAGCTGCAGTTCGTCAATATCCTGCATGTGTTTTTTTAATAAATCAGTTCTGTAGTAAGAAAAAATACTTTTAGCATTTTCTGTTTTTTTTTTTTTAAACAACTTTGAAAGACCAATTTTCTTGTATTCTATTTTAACAGCCATTTGCTAAGGCACAGCCCCTTCATGTCCTGTCACAAGCCCTGGCACACCCCTTTGTCAGCCCTGCCCTCCCTCTAGCACATGTCAGTGCAGGAGTGCTCATGAATATTCATGAGCTTCCACTGACTGACAGAAGCAGAAGAAAAACATATCCCTCCTCTAATGATGTCACCAAATTTCACTGATCAGTACATGGCGAACGAATTGACTGGCAGCTATACAGTTCTTTAGGTAATTAGAGATTGCCCACATGAAACTATTGAAGTAAAAAAAAAAATTAAAAAAAAAAAAAAAAGACTGAACTGCAGCTTTAATTCTGTGTCCCAAGATGTAGCTGCAAGATGTAGCACACCCCCCCCCCCCCCTCTCTTGCTAATACCATCAGTGGTGGAGCTCTACAACGCATTGGCTTGTACCCTCTATTTTGGGGGGAAGGGGGGAGGAGAGCGAGAATTATCTATTGCTCTTTCCTTCATGTAGAAAGGTTGATTATTGATGGCAGTCAATCCATCTTTTGTTGTTGGACAAGAATACAGAGCAATGCTCTACCACAATCTCAACATGAAATTATGTAATCAATGTTATAACTGAGGATATGCATATAAGGCATATTACAGAATGGTGCAAACTGCAAAGCTTTGTGAAAAATTTGGACACACTATGAAGTTTCTAGATCTCCCCAATGTAACCACTTTTAACATTCTATTGTGGAGACTGGATCAGCATACTAGTTTTAGGATAAGAATTGCTAGTATAGTGAGACCAAATGGTGCATTAAGCCCAGAATTCCTATCGCTCTACAGGGAGCTGCTGCGGAGATTAAAAAAAAAAAAAACTATCTAGGGCAGGGATGGCAAACTTTGTCTCAGCCTGCTTTTCATCCATGCAATTTGAAGTGGCACCTGCCTGTTAGAAACCAAATTTGTGCCAGATTTGGATTACATTTACATGGAATGTAAATCCCAAATAAACTATTTGTGGACGACATCCTGCTGACACTCACTACACAGCTCACCTCCCTCACAAGTCTAATGAAAGAACTGGAGATATTGAAATCAGGATTCAAAATTAACAGTGCTAAAGCTGCTGGAATACAGTGGTGAGAAGTTTGTGAACCCCAATAATGATTATGTAAATACCATATTTTTCCATGACAACCTTATTGAATAGAAACCTATCTTACATTTTCAATAGGGTATATACTAACCAATTCCATGTCTTTTGAAACAAAATCATGTGTGAATTGGATCAGAGCTTTCCAAACTCTGGGGGGGGGGGAGGGTGACTGACTGGATTGATGTCTATTCCCGCTCAACATCTCACCCCTACCCAAGGGGGGCCAAATCGGAGCTAAGGAAGGCATGGAACTGTACTTGCCTTACTCGCTCCATGCAGGAAAAGGCGCCTCCTCACTGTGCAGCTCAGATAGAGATTGGTTGGCACACAGCCAATCAGGTGGGGGGAATTTTATTTATTTTTTTTTTTTTCCCAGCGCGCGCCTGTCACCCTGTGGTAACCAGTTTTGTCGAGGCCCTGACTGCCCGCACCCCCCTAAATAATCTTGCGCCCCCCAGTTTGCGCGCTGCTCCGAGGTTTCTCTGCGTGGCACACCTACACACTGCAGCCGACACTAACGTGTCGCGACAGAGTTTGGAAAGCTCTGAATTAGATAATGAGTAATAGTCGGGTTATGTGAAAATGTAAGTGAGACCTTGGTGTTATCAGCTAAATTAAAGGGGATCATTTACAATCGGCTGAAATAATTATGTAGAACTTCAGGTATGTGGTTTGAAGGCCTCACCCTACATAAAGATCAGACACTTTGTGAGTTTGGTGTGTTGAAACACGTCATCCCACAATAAAAACAAATCTCTGAGGACCTCAGAAAAGCAGTTATTGGTGCTCATCAGTCTAGAAAGGGTTATAACCGCATGTCTAAGGATTTGGGGCTCTACTAATCCACCGCCTGACATGGAGAAATTCAAGACCACAGTCACTCGGCCCAGGAGCGGTTGCACTACCTAAAATCTCTCCAAGAACAAACCGACATCATCCAGGAAGTCACAAAGAACCCCCCCCAGAGTAAGAGCTGTTCTATAGTGCGCGCTTGCTATGCCGTGTGCGCGCAGCAGTTAGTTGGCTGAGGTTAGTCAGCCTTTCTATAATGGTGCTGTGGAACTGGCCGATAGGGGGGAAGATGAGTAAAATAAAAAATTTGCTCCGCTACCACCGCTGAAATTTGTATGTATAATATTAATAAATAATTTATTAACATATTTATAACACACATATACTACCTTTCAGCCTGTCGCACACACAGAAAAAGTGTGCGTCACGTGGTCGCACGGGAGCACACACACACACTATAGAATGGCCCTAACATCCAAGAATCTACAGGCTACTCTCACCTTTGTTAATGTGAGTGTTTTATGACCCAACTTTCAGAAAAAGAAAAAAAAATGGAACAAGAATGGTGTTTTTGGAAGTATAGCCAGGAGCAAACCACTGCTCTCTATAAAGAACATTGCTGCCCGTCTGAAGTTGGCCAAAGAGCACATAGATGATCCACAACACTTCTGGAACAATGTTCTATGGACAGACGAGTCAAAGGTAGAACTTTTTGGCCTCAATGAGAAAAGTTATGTTTGGCGAAAACCAAAACTGCGTCCGTACAGAAGAACCTCATGCCAACCATCTAGCGTGGGTGTGTGATGGTTTTGGGCTGCTTTTCTGCCTCACGACCTTGACGGCTTGCCATCATTGACACAACCATGAATTTTGTATTGTATCAGAAGATTCTAGAGGAGGATGTCCGGCCAATCTGTCCGTAAGCTGAAGCAAAAGTGAGTCATGCAGCAAGACAATGATCCTAAACATACAAGCAGATCTACAAAATAATAGCTGCATAAGAATAAATTGCGCTTTTTAGAATGGCCTAATCAAAGTCCGGACCTAAACCCCATAGAAATGTTGTGGCTGGCCCTGAAGCGAGTTGTCCATGCAAGGAAGCCCTCAAAAGTCGCCAGGTTGAAGAAGTTTTGTGAGGAGTAAGGGGCCAAAATGCCTCAAAACCGATGTGAGAGACTGACCGGCAGTTACAGCAAACACTTAGTTGAAGTCATTGCTGCTCAAGGGGTACTGAATCTAAAGGTTCACAAACTTTTTTACACATGGATATTGAATGTTTAATAATTTGCAGATCCAAAAACATGATACTTTTTCAACATTTGTGTAGTGTTTGACCAGGTCATCTTTATCTATTATTCGGACTTAGATTAAGATCTAATAACATTTTAGGTTTGAAATGTGAAAAACAAAGGAAAGAAAGAAAGCTCCCTATTATGTCGCACTCGAGAAAGCACCCTAGGCTAAATTAAAAATACTATTTATTAATGAAATAATTCAAATATATTTATTGCAGCAAAATATACAATGAACCAAATGATTAAAACAAATTAAAAATAAAGGAGGTGTCTGTGTGCTAATTGTCAAAGATGTCAGTGTAAATAAAGAAATAGCTATTAATTACTATCTTTGTCCACGGTTATATAATTATACTAGCCGTGGTAATAGCTATTAAAGTACAATTCTAAGTCGTCAGATAACGATTCCCAAAATAGGTAAGAGTGTTAGTGATTGAAGAGGGCTATTAGCTCTGTGTGTCCATGGCCCTGCTTGTATGTGGAGTACTGTTCAGACAAAGGTGGTAACATTGTCATACTCAAAACTGACAACTATGTCAAAGAAAACATGAGGCTCCTTAGTGATAAGAACTGTTATAGGGTCCTAGAACAGGATCCAACACTGATTTTTCAGAAAGAATTTAAAATCCTTCTAGATAACGGTCTGGAAGAATCTGTGATTTCAAAACAAGAACCTAAATTTATGTATAACCTATCCCCAAAACAGCAACTTTTTTACAGTCTGCCAAAAGTTCATAAAGACCCCATACATCCGCCGGGCCGCCCATATTGTCTATGGCATTGGGAATCTTATTGAGGGCCCCAGTGTCTACATTGACAAAGTCCTGAGAACCTTTGTAACATCTTTACCATCATATGTACAAGACACACGGGATGTATTGAAACGATTAGAGGGAATAACCGTTGATAACGGTACAGTCCTCTGTAGTCTTGATGTTGAATCGCTCTATACAAGCATTCGGCATCAGGTGGGCCTCAAGGCTGTAGCATCTTTTCCTTCTACTCGGGGCACCAAATATCTTGAACATAACGAGTTCATGTGTGACCTCTTGTCTTTTGTCCTAACCCACAACTATTTTATGTTTAACAACAAACTCTACCTCCAGGTACAGGGAACTGCAATGGGGACAACATGTGCCCCCTACATATGCTAACCTGTACCTGGGGTGGTGGGAGAAATACACGGTGTTCAATGAGAACATGACAGGATTCACAGACAATATCATCATATGGATTCGCTACATAGATGATATCCTGGTATTATGGAAAGGCAGTCAAACATCTTTTACAACATTTGTGGAAACTTTAAACTCTAATCAACATAATTTACGGTTAACATATGAAATCAATGAAAAGAATCTGGTTTTTCTAGACCTAAAAATCCCCATTGATCAAGACGGCACTATTAATACTATATCACATGCCAAGAAAACAGCGACTAACAGCTATCTGAGGGCAGATAGCCATCACCCGGCATCACTCATTAAAGGTATTCCCACAGGACAGTTCCTCCGAATTAGGAGGAACTGTTCTAATATGGCAGATTTTCACTCCCCGGCAGAAATGATGAAAAACAAATTTCTAACTAGAGGCTACAGCAAAACAAATATAAATAGGGCCTTTAAGAATGCAGAAAAAACAAACAGGGAAGAACTACTGTACACTAAGAGACAAGTAGATACTAAACAAATAATCCGCTATATAGGTACCTACAATGGCGGCACACTTTATTCTTACCTGGCTAGTACCGCAAGCCGGGAGGTGTCCCGGCTTGCTCGTTGCTTTGCGCGGTCACGCTTCATCGGGAGCGTGCGCGCACGGAGCGCGTGCCCAGGGCTCCCCGAGGGAGCCCTGGGTTGCTCCTAATGTGGGGGATGCGGTGGGGAGCTCTGGGGGACCCGGAGAGGGGAGGGGGAAGCCCTGATCGGAGGACCGAGGCTCCGGCGCGCCCGGGACACCTCGGCGCGCGCCCGGTTACTGTCGCGGCCGAGACCGGGCAAAGGTAAGAATAAACTCGGCTGCGACAGTGTGACGCCCAATGGGATCAGATTAAATGTATCTATAGAAAGTACTGTCATATCCTCTTGGAGGATGATGACTTGCGGGAGGTTCTTAAACCATTTCCCACTATGGTACCGAAGAGATCCAAAAATCTCAAGGACACCCTGGTCCATAGTCATTTTCAAAGTAAATCACAAGCACAGACTTGGCTCCCACAGAAAACGCAAGGTACCTATAAATGCGGCACTTGCAAAGCATGTACATATGTTCAGACCAGTAAAACATTCAGAAGTACCCATAACAAAAAGATCTTTCAAATGAAAACCATCATAAACTGCAAAACAATGAAAGTTGTTTATTTAATTACCTGCAAATGTGGGATACAGTATGTGGGAAAAACCGGCCGACGGTTCCGAAGACGCATATTGGAACACGTCGGATCCATCAGAAATGAGTTGTACACCCCGGTGTCTTGCCACGTGAGGGGAGATCATGGCGGAGACATTAATTCTTTGCAATTTCAAGGTATTGCAAGTCTCAAAAGTGATATGAGAGGGGGAGATTGGGACAAAAAACTTTTACAACTAGAGTCCCGCTGGATATATCAACTATCCACCCTGTCCCCATGTGGTTTAAATGAGGGCTTCCTTTTCACCCCCTTTCTGTAAAACTTGTACAGAAAGGGAGAGGGAAAAGAACGGAGCACTATCTCCAATGCTGTAAAAAACAGCCAATAAACCACAGGGTATGCGTTCCCAAAATGAAGCTATTTAATGGGTCAAAAAATCAGTTACAAAGCACACCAACGCGTTTCAGACCTTAGTGGTCCTTTATCAAGGACCTTGATAAAGGACCACTAAGGTCTGAAACGCGTTGGTGTGCTTTGTAACTAATTTTTTGACCCATTAAATAGCTTCATTTTGGGAACGCATACCCTGTGGTTTATTGGCTGTTTTTTACAGCATTGGAGATAGTGCTCCGTTCTTTTCCCTCTCCCTTTCTGTGAAGATTTCTATAACGGAGGCACATTCAACCTGGAGGTGCTGGATATCTACAAGGACTTTCTCTTCATCGTGGAATCTGCTTTCCCAAGTGAGTCCATTCCAGCTGTGCCTCAATCAATATCCAGGGATCATCAACTGGTAACTATCCTTACCTCATTGCCTTGTGGGATAGCTGATTACCTGATCCAATAGGACATATTTATATGAACAGGTTGTCTTCCAATTCATTGCATATTTATTTTTTTTAAACTACACAATTGTCTTGAGAGCATCACACATTTTTTTCTACTATTGCACTGTAAAACTTGTACAACTGTTTGAAATCTGCCCTGACACCTGTTCTCCATGTGTTTACAGTCATTAATAACACCCTATTTTTGTAGAGTCTTAATATCTCTAATAAACTCTCAAAGGGATCCTCTGTGATGTAGAATACTCCGTTAATTCCCTTTTCTCTCCCCTTGTGGACCAAAGTTAACCATTCGTGTTCACCTTTACCATCACCTCTATAGGTTATTTCTGCAATGACTATTTTGTCCCTTTCTAGACCATTTTGATATAGATATGTACTATATAACCATCTATTCTGACCATTACTATAGCCTGTGTAACAATGAGCATTATTATGCCGTAAAACGGGATACAGCAATACACAATGATTACAGTGGTTTAAGAATCCTTTATTACGATCACTAATACATACTCTCTGACAGCCAAAGGAATGTAAATAACACAAACACGAGTATCCAAGGGTATCCACCAATTACGGACCTCATAGGCAGTCAGGTGACAGTGTTTATGCATCAAACACTCACCTTTGCATTAGGAATGACACGCGATTATGGTGCGCCGCTACGAAAGACCAATGAGTGTTTGGCATTTCTAGTAACCATAGTTACTCATTAGGACACTTGTAATGTACTGCGGGTATATGCGGACCATTCAGCGACGTAGCCTGATGGTCAGGTGATTGGGAATGACTAACCAAGGCACAGCAGGCTCATCAATACAGCTATACTCCATCATGGGTCTACATGGACCTATTAGCTTTGCCATAGATGTCAGATGACCTGAATTAGCCAATTGGGGCGGATTAAGTTTATGCAATCCATTATGACGCGTGGTTATGATGCGACGCTAGAGGACCAATTAGAGCCTGACACTAATTAGCCAATATGGCGGCAAATGCACATAAATATCCATCAGAAACACTTTGAAACTGCCCCCGATGAAGCCACAACGGTGAAACATATGTTGGGCAGGCCAGGCGCTACTACCAGGTGCGCAGGCTAGTCGGAGAAGTCTGGTGCTTTCTTTTCTGTCAGAGCTTTTCGGAGCCTTCGTCATGGGAAGCACAACGCTCTGACTATTTCCTCAATAGTCTGTATTTTGAGTGTTAGACCCACAGATTGTGGTCTAAGAGGGCTGTGTTCATTCCTCTTTTTAAGAGTATTTGGCTATCATGTGCTAAAGCTGTTCACCAGGACAGACCTATAGGCTCAGCTATTTCTGAGCCTGGTGGTCTGGTAACACTGTGTATGTGTATAT
Organism: Ascaphus truei; assembly: GCF_040206685.1. Lineage (NCBI taxonomy): Eukaryota > Metazoa > Chordata > Amphibia > Anura > Ascaphidae > Ascaphus > Ascaphus truei. The sequence continues at coordinate 23,986,077 of NC_134486.1, forward strand.
AGAGATTGTATTCACAGTACTCCACATACAAGCAGGGCCATGGACACACAGAGCTAATAGCCCTCTTCAATCACTAACACTCTTACCTATTTTGGGAATCGTTATCTGACGACTTAGAATTGTACTTTAATAGCTATTACCACGGCTAGTATAATTATATAACCGTGGACAAAGATAGTAATTAATAGCTATTTCTTTATTTACACTGACGTCTTTGACAATTAGCACACAGACACCTCCTTTATTTTTAATTTGTTTTAATCATTTGGTTCATTGTATATTTTGCTGCAATAAATATATTTGAATTATTTCATTAATAAATAGTATTTTTAATTTAGCCTAGGATGCTTTCTCGAGTGCGACATAATAGGGAGCTTTTAATCTTTCCTTTGTTTACCACAGTTTACAACCCCAGTCAGCACCACCCTCGCATTCTTTATTGCAGTTTAGTTCTCTGTCATTACACAGGAAATTCATTTACCCTCCTCTGTGGTGTTGTGCGAGACACACATTTGACCCCGTTTGGGGTTACTTTTTTCCTTGAAATGTGAAAAACCTCGGGCTGGCTCACAAACTTTTTTTCGCCACTGGAAATAACCTTTTCCCCCCGCACACAGTTAAACGCTTTTCAACATTTTTTGATCTTGAATGGCAACCACGGAGTATTCAATATCTGGGGATTCAGGATACAAGTACACACAATTCTTTGTATCGGGCAAATTAGCCCCAACTAATAAAAACATTAAAGCTGCAGTTCAGTCAATATCCTGCATGTGTGTTTTTTTTAATAAATCAGTTCTGTAGTAAGAAAAAATACTTTTAGCATTTTCTGTTTTTAAAAAAACAACTTTGAAAGACCAATTTTCTTGTATTCTATTTTAACAGCCATTTGCTAAGGCACTGCCCCTTCATGTCCTGTCACAAGCCCTGGCACACCCCTTTGTCAGCCCTGCCCTCCCTCTAGCACTTGTCAGTGCAGGAATGCTCATGAATATTCATGAGCTTCCACTGCCAGTCAAGCAGAATATAAACAGATCCCTTCACTAATTATGTCACCAAATTTCGACCTATCAATACATGGAGAACGAATTGACTGACAGCTATACAGTTCTTTAGGTAATTAGAGATTGCACACATAAAACTATTGAAGTAAAAAAATTAATAAAAAAAAAAAAAAAGACTGAACTGCAGCTTTAAGTAAGGATTTGAAAACATGGACAACATTCAATATGTCCTGGATAGGCTGAAACCAATCAATAAAGATCAATCTACTCCCCCCGATTACCTTACCTATTTCAGATCCCCAGTCAATTCCCAATGTAAATAAAAACATCATGGATTAAAAAAAAAAAAAGGCAGATAATAGATTTTGTTTGTACAGGGAAGAGACCGAGAGTAAAAAATAAATTATGACCCAACTACAGCAGGAGGCTTGGCATAACTGTGCCAAGTATTCTATTATAAAGCGGCCCAAATAAGCCAACTCATAGCCTGGCATGCAAACCCTGAGATCGGATGATGGGTAAAATTAGAATCTGACCTATTCGATACCCTGAGAAGAGATAATATTTTAAGGCTTCCATGAAGCACACAAAGCCTTCTGTCAGATATATTACCCATGATTAAACACTCCCTAAAACTCTGGAAGACTAATAGACTCTAGGCAGATCTGGTCGGAGGGAACTCTGCCATGACTCCATTATTGTTCCGGAGCAGAAGAGTTGGACTTCCAGAGATGGAAAGCCACCGGGTATGGAGGACTGAGGGACTTGAGGGGAAAAGGGTAGATTCGCACCCCCTGAGTCGATATTCCCAGAAGGAGGACTCCCAAGACAGAAGTTCCTCAGATACTTACAATTAAGGACTTCTATAACGCACACACAAAATGGATGAAACACTGACCCAATTTGAGAATTTATGTTCATGCACATTATACCAGAAGGATTTAATCCCATCTCTATATAAAACATTTCTAGAACAAGGGGCCACAGGAAGGCTAAAATGTGTGTTAAAATGGGAGCAAGACTTGGGATAACACTCTGTAATACAATGGGGGCTAATAAAGAAATAAAAGTATGAGGAACTGCTCCTTTAAGAGTAACATACACACACTTATATCTGGACAAATACATATTGAGGGCCCAGTATATAATGCAGTGTACATGCACTTTTGCAGGCAAAGGTCTTGCTTTCTCATTCTTGAAGCGAACGTGCCACCAACACGGTGACAAGCAACTGCTTCTGCAGCTACTGAAAACCAGTTCAAAAGACTGACTTTGCTTGACCACTTCTCTTGCATCGCTGCTCTCTCCTCAACACCTTCACAAACGTGTTCATCATTCACACATCCTAGCAGTGCTTTTAGCACTTCCATGGCCATGCAGCAACCCTCCCTGAGGCAGCAGAAAAACGGAGCAGCAGATTACAATTCTGGAGGAAAGCCTACGCTACACTACCTCTAAGCCAGGGGTGGTCAACTGCAGTCCTCAACGGCCACCACCAGGTCTGGTTTTCAGGATATCCCTGCTTCAGCATAGGTGGCTCAGTCTGAGACACCCGTGCTGAAGCAGGGATATCCTGAAAACTCTGACCTGTTGGTGGACCTTGAGGTCTGGAGTTGGCCGCCCCTGCTCTAAGCTTGTGGGCCATGCCCTTGAGACTTGTTAACCCCTTGCTCTGCCAGAAGGCACAGTGTGTCGGTATGCTAGCCCTTTCAGCCATTGAAAGGGTTAAAAACATCCACATTAAGAGATATACCGCAAGAATATTGAGTGACTGAGTTTCATCGAAGACTACAGCACATTGTGACAAAATAATACCAAGGTTCATGGTGCATTATTCAATGTTCTATAAAACAAAAGTGGAAGTTTAGCTGTCTAAATAAAATAAAGTGGTGGAACTGTACATTCCTGTAGCATCTCATTTCAACCAATGGCTGTTGGGGTCCCTGCAATGCATTGTGCTCCATTCTGGTTACATTTAAAGTTGCAGTTCAAGCAATATCCTACATGTGGGCTTTTTTTTTTTTTTAATATAAATCAGTTCTGTACTATGAGAAAATACTTGTAGCATTTAAAAAAGAAACAATTTGAAAGACATTTTTAATGTATTCTAATGTAACAGGCATTTTTGTTCCTATAGCAACCATTTACAAAGTCATATCCCCTCCCCCTTCTGAAACAGCCTCACCTTTTTGAGCCCTCTCTAGCAGTGAACCAACTGAATCTAGTGCCTGCCTGGTCACATGATGTTCCTCCCAGAACTTTGGCTGTCAGTGCAGCAGAAGAGGACCCAAGATGCATTTAGTGAACCCCAGAGCCAAATCTTCAGCGATCGATTACAGGAGAACGGGTCGATCAGCAACTTAGCTAATCACGTGTCAGTGTGTAGATTGTACATATTGAATGAAATTTAAAAAAATATATATTGACAGCTTGAACTGCAGCTTTAAATCCTTATTTAATCCCTTTGCTGTCAGAGACGCCAAGTAATTATTGTTTTACAGAAAGGCAAGACAAAATGTGCAGGATGAAACAATTTGTAGGACGGTTAATGCTGTTGGCCATGAGTGCTGTTTTTCAACACCAACAAATTAAGTACATTGTATCGGGATCCTGGGGAAAAAAAAGGTCTGATGCACATGCGCTCCGGTGAACCTGCCCAGCGCGTGCGCCTGTGACACGGAGAAACACATTACAAACTCATTTCTCGCATCTCGTTGACGACAATGGCACTTCAGACCCGATGCTTGTAGCTAACATGAGGAGAAGCGGAGAGAGAAATATTGTTAAAAGCTGAAAGCAGCCAACCCACCCTGATAAAACCTGGGGTCTCCTGGTGCCACACCGCTTACTAGTTGCCTCGAGACCCACTGGTTCACCTGGGACGTCCTGCTGGTTAAAGGGGGTCACCATAGTCAATCAGCGCAGAGAAGGCTGTGCTCAACCTTTCCCTTATTGACTAAGTCCGGCAACGATTTGGCTGGTGGCCATTTTGACATCCCTCTTCCTCAGGATGTCTGCAGAAAACTACTTGATCGCTGGACCCGAGTTGCAAGAACACAACAGTTTTGCTCTGTGGCAGCTGTTTTTTGAACATACATAAAACATTTCCTTGACACTAGGATTTCAAAGGTAATATTTCTGATTGCATTTGCAGCACGGAGGTATTTGGCCCTGTGCCGGTACGTACAGCGGTGTTTAAAATCCCTTCTGATTACGCAATGTACAACATAAGGAATTAAATGCCTCCCCCCCTCCACATACTCAATCAGGGGTGCAAATCTAAATGAGTGTCTTGACATTTACTTTTCTGGGGGGGGGGTTACACCAAACGATTCTTCAGGTGAACAACACAAAACGATTGCAAACCGAAGAAGTTGTAAAAAAAAAAAAAGAAAGAAAGAAAAAAGGCCTGTCCAGTGCAGAAATATGAAATCTTAATCAAAATAACGTATAGAGCAAATGATGTGTGAACAAACACAAGAAATATAAATAAAAATCATGTGTTCACGCGCTAGTGCCAATCACTTTTATTCAGTGACAAAACAATGTGCAAATGAGTGCATGTAAATAAAGAAATCTTAAGGCAGTTCAAAACCCCTATTGAAGAAGCGTTCCTGCGGTTCTTCTGCTGACAGTGACGTCTCCGGCAGAAGGAGGGAGCGCAGGTCCTTGTACAGGAAGAAGAAGGACGCGCACGGTGTTACACGTTCTGGTGGGAGGCGTGATGTGTAACAGGGGAAGGAGAGTTTGCTGTGCTCACTTTTCCCAAAGCAATACGAGCATTTCTTTAAACACTCGTTAAGAAGGGCATAAAGAGTGGGGGGCAGGTGGGGGAATTGTATTGTATGTCTTAATTGTATTGTATGTCTTTATTTATATAGCGTCAAAAGTGTACTCAGCGCTTCACAAACAATACAGTACAGGGAATTTTAAAAATACAATAAGTGCAGCAAAAATCAGACAATGGGAAAGGAAATCCCTGCCCCGAAGAGCTTACAATGTAAGAATTAAGAAAAAATGAAGTATTATCTAATACTACACAACTGATTTCTAAAAAAAAACCACACACATCCAGTATAGGATTTTGAATGTATTGCTGCTTTTAATGCCAGAACGGGTGTGATACCTCACATCAACTCTTGATGAATCTGCCCTAATATGCTTAAAAAGACAACATTTGCATAAAAGTGATCTTACTGTTCTTTGCTGGGACCTTTATCAGTCACTTTTTATGCAGTGAGTTTATGAGGAGAGGAGAGATACATATAGAGGCTGGATATAGGGTTGCAGAGGTGCTATAACCACCCCTGTGTATATACATGTTTACATTATGTATGTTACAGATTTCCTATGTACAGCACCCCCACCCAAAAATAGTTCCTGCGCATATAGACGATAGAGAAGAAAATATGATTTGCGTCCCTGTTTTGTTCTCTACTCTGTGTTTTGTGGAGCAGCACCTCACATTTATCAAACGGATTGTATTTCACTTTACCCCTCTCTTTATTTTATCACTAAAATCAAGTCACTGTTATCACTTGCACTTGAGTTTTTGCGCTGAAACACTTTTTCTCTCACAGATAGACGATAGATAGGTTATATACAGATAGATAGATAGATAGATAGATAGATAGATAGATAGATAGATAGATAGATAGATAGATAGATAATAGATAAACTCGTTGGTTTGGAGTCAGTGTTGTTAGTATTTATGGTCTAATAGATTTTGATGGTATCTCACTGATAAATATAATTCAAATTTCATTTATTTGGTCCAGATCCTCCAAATATCACATCTTTCCGTGAAGATCAACATCTCTGGATTAAGATTGATAACTCTATCAGTAAAACAACATGTAATAGACACCTAATGCAAAAAAAAAAGTACTGTATATGCAATAAATGTGTAACCCCCTTTCCTAAGTACCAGTATTCGGTTCAGCCTGTATAGAAGTGGCAGTTCCCAGATAGGATAAAAGTATACTCTTCACCTGCATAGGACCAGCCAGGATCCCAGTAATGGGCCCAGCTTAAATGGGGTATAACATTAGTAACTTCAAAAGACAAGGGGGGGGGGCGGGTCCAAAACCAGAAAGTAACTAAGCAGATATACCTCCCTCTGATTGTTAAGAGCGGGCACTTAAGGAAGTGTAGTATTCATGAATAACCACGAGAAAATTGTAGTGTGTGTGTGTGTGTGTGTGTGTGTGTGTGTGTGTGTGTGTGTGTGTGTGTGTGTGTGTGTGTGTGTGTTTTGTCCCCGGGCCTGGGGGAAATGAATAAAGACTGATGTACTACAAAAGTTCCTGGCGCCCATTATTTTCGCCCTTGCTACCTCATGGCTGAGTAGCCGAATATTATACACTGATGTAAATGTCCATAGAAGCCGGGCAGGGTTACACATACAATGCTGAATAACTGCAACATATATATTTTGATTGCAGGTTTAGCCCGCGTCCATAGTAAGTGCGACGGTGTGTGCACCACACACAAAAGCCTGTAAGGCAATGCGCACGGACATAAAGCGCACGAGCGCGATGGCGCCACCAATTTCTCACGAGACAAAATCTTTCGATTTTATCGCGCCACGTGCGCGGTTTAGCCAATGAGGGCGAAACCGCTCACGTGACGTCACGGCCACGCCCCCCCCCCCCCCCAAACATTTAATTGGAGCTCTTCTCGCTGTCGAGTCTCCTCCTCCGGTCCCCACAGGCCACGGGATGGCCTGTGCTGAAGGCGCGTGTGACATCACGCTCTCCGTCGCGCGCCTACTATGTACAAGGTGTTAGAAGTGCAGTTTGTCTCTCTGAGTATGGCAAGTTACTTGTGCTGTCTTGTTTTGCAGCCCTGGTGAAGTTACAATACTTTTTATCTGGGGGAAAGACCTTGTTGATATGGGAGTGAGGAACACATGGCAGGCTAAATATAACAAGCTATGCTAAGAATGTACCCTGAGCCTGGGATCTGCTCCTGAGGCTGATACATGAGCTTCTTTCATTACAGGCTTCCACTGCCCAAAAGGAAGGAGAGAGTTGAGTTTTGCGTGGGTTTTTAAGTTTATTCGCTCTTGTTATGTTCTCAGTTATACTGGGAGACTTCACTTCTTCCAAGCACACTTGCTAGACACAAGTAGGTGTGAAACAAAGTTATCTAACATCAGTGTATTTAGTGATTGTAGGTGTGTAAAGCTGTGTCTAACCACAGCAGCAGCAAGTTAGAACTCCTCCTTCCAAGATGGCTGCCATGTCACATCTAGTCTACCTCAGTCATTTCTCTTAAAGGTACAGTACTTGCTGTTTAAGGCTAGACACTACACCATTGTTTGTTTGTTTTTTTTATAATAAAACTCATTTAATCCAACACTTATGTAAACAGTAATACAATTAGAACCAGCACTTGTATACAAGTTAGGGTGACCATATTTTTCCCAGGACAAATGTTGCGCATGTGTGGCCAGCGCTTGCCACTCACGCATGCGCGGCCGGCGTTTGCAGTTCGGATATGGGCGGCCGGCGCTTGCTGATCGGGCATGCGTTGCCGGCAATTGGTGATACATTATACATTGACGAATTGCAGTGGGGTCATGGAGTTTTGGGACCACAGCAATCGGAGATAGCTGAGGGGCGGGGCCTTTTACCTCAATTATACCTTGCTCTTCTAATCTCAGTTCTTCTTCTACTTGGCGTCTGAAATGAAAAGGTGTCCTCCTGTGTCCATGTGCTACTGGTGGCACTGACTCATCTACGTGGAGATGAACTTGTTTACCTTTGAGCTTTCCAACTCCTTGGAATATCTCCTTGTAGTTTAAGGCAGCGGTGCGCAAACCGGAGGGCGCGGAGATTTTTTTGGGGCGCAAGGCCTCTGCAACCTCTGCTTACCGAGGTTCAGCCTACTTCAGGATGCGTGACCACGGCGTCAAATGACGCCGCAGGTCACGTGACGTCACACACCCTGCGGCGTCATATGACGCTGCACGAGGTAAGGGAGGAGGGCGCACCGACAGGGGAGAGCAGACAGGGGGGGCGCAGCAAATAAAGTTTGCGCGCCCCTGGTTTAAGGAATACTGTAACTGGATGTTTTCAGTGGAAACTTGTGTCTTAGCGTCCGTTGCTGCCTCCATGTTAGCAAGGACCTGTATGATTCCCAGCTGATTTGCGGTTTCATAGCCTAGGAAATTACCAATTGATGTTTGTCTGACAAAAAAAAAACTTGTCCTTGTGGGTCACTTGTACAGTGGCGAGAAAATGTTTGTGAACCCCAATAATAATTACGGAAAATCCATAGTTTTTCCATGATCACCTTCTTGAGTCAAAACCAGTCTTTTCTTAAATATTCAATAGGGTTTTAATTAACCAATTCCATGCTTTGAAACAAAATGATGTTTGAATTAGACAAAAAATGAGTAATTAAGAGTCAGGGTATGTGCAAAAGTAAGTGAAACCCTGGTTTTATCAGCTACTTTTAAAGGGGATAATTACAATCAGGTGTTTAAATAATTAGGTACATCTTCAGATGAGAGTTTGGGAGGCCCCACCTTATATAAAGATCAGAAACTGGAAATACATCATGCCACGATCAAAAGAAATCTCTGAGGACCTCAGAAAAGCAGCTATTGATACTCATCAGTCTTGAAAGGGTTACAAAGCCATGTGTAAGGATTTGGGGTTCCACCAATCCACTGTCAGGTACATAAAGAAATTTCAAGACCACAGTCACTCTACACAGGAGCGGTCATCCTACCAAAATCCCTCCTAGAACAAACTGGCAAATCATCCAGGAAGTCACATAGAACCCCAGAGTAACAGCCAAGGATCTGCAGGCCACTCTCACCTTGGCTAATGGGAGTGTTCATGACTCAACCATCAGAAAAAGACTGAACAAGAATGGTGTTCATGTTAGTACAACCAGGATGAAACCACTGGTCTAGGAGCATCTGGGCTATCAAATGCAGGTACTACAGACATCAGCCCAGCCATCCTTGCTAGATATTTGATGGGTTTTTTTTATAAGCTCCTAGCACTTTGACATTGCAGGTTTTTCTCTCATTAAGGGTGTTACTTTGTCACATTCAGTGTCACTTGTCTTGCTAATGTGCACCTCTGAACTCTGCAGCACAGTTTGTTTAATGCGTTAGTTATGGTGCTGCTGTAAAATTTGTGTTCTAATGCTAATTTGCTTCTTTCTTTTTCTTTTTTTTTTTACCAGCTATAGATCAAACTGGATTGTCCAACACTTGTATTATCTTCATAAAAAGATGCAGACTTTTGCAGACTTAATTGTACTTTTAGTCTTCCGTTATGCTCACTGTTAGCTGTTGTTTTATTTGATAGAGGATTTTTTTTTTACTTTGTCTTGAAACAGTTATTTGTCCTTAATATCATATCCAGGGCTGCCGCCAGGGGGCGGTAGAGAGCCGGGAAAAGTGCCTCGGGCCCGGCAGCTGCAGGGGGCCTAGCCGGCACTGGAAGTTACCAGGCCCAACTCCTGCATCCTGGTGCCAGGCCTCTGATTGCCGCCGAGCCCTGGCTCTCCCCAGCTGCTGTGGGCCTGCCTCTCTCACCCACCCACCCACGCCATTGCGACGAGTTGCATTGGGAAGTTTAGGCGACGTCGCTGGATGACGTCATAAAAGGGGAGGGCAGAGGCACGGAGAAGCTCCCGATTGGCCGCAAGGGGAGACCGTCGCCGAAAAAATCAAATATCAGTGACTACCAGATTTTTGGTAGCACTATCGCTCCGTTGCTTTGTCGCCGTTGCGTGCACTTGACTGCGACAATGCATTTGTTTTGACGCGACGGCGCAGCCTTATGTGTCTCAATAATGTTTGGCCAGTGGGGTGTCAAGATGATTTCTTATAGCCCCCAGATGCTCAAGGACTCTCCGGCGAAGTTGGCGGGAGGTTGTGCCCCCATATTTCTTGCCACAGGAACATATTGCTTGATATATGACTCCGACAGTTCCGCAGTTCATGAACTGTCTGATGGTATATTGCTTCGAGTCGGTCCAGTTGTAGAAGGATTTTGTGGGTTAGGCCGCGGCACCAAAACAAGTAGCATACCTACAATTAAGGTGCTCATACCACTGGCGACGGTCGCGACGCGCCGTACTGCAAAGCGGACGGCTGGTGGAAGAGACTTCCAAATTTGTTTTTCTCTGGCGACGGCCGTGTTACGTGAGCGCTTCAGCCAATGAGGGTGAACCGCTCACGGCCACGCCTCCTCTGCCCTCTCTCCGGTATAATCAAGATGCCGCAGGGCGGCTGCGCAGGGTGACGTCACAGAATAGCGCTGCCGCCCTGCAGCTCTTTGTATAATCTCAGCCTAAGGTGAAGCGACAGGCTTTGCAGCCCTGGCCTTTGAAGTGTCCCACAGATCTTTTGGCACGCCAGGTGTTTTTGGTTGGGGTCTCGAAGTGGCTATGGACAAGTATACCCCTCAGATTAGGCGCTCTCCTGCTCACCAGGGTGGGTTGGGAGATCAGTACTTGGCTCAGGTCTTTGCCAGTGGTTGTTAAGGAGGTTACGTATCTGGCACCACTGGTTATTATAGGTTCCCACAGACCTTACAACTTTTTGATCAGGGGGAGAGATGTTTCTTCCCTCCAACAATGTTCTGCACAGGCAGTATATTTTGCCCTTCGGTAGGCTTTCTTTTTGCCCACATTACTGTAACCCCTTTCCTGGAATTTGCATTTCATAAGAATTGTATCTTTTCTTCAAACTCAAGGTCGTTAGAACAGTTTCTTTGAGCTCCTAGAAACTGTCCTACTGGGATCCGACACTTGTGAATTAGGGCAGAGGTGCACAAACTGGGGGGATTTTTCTGGGGGGGGGGGGCGTCGGGTGCAGAGCCCCCGCGCTCTTCCCTAAGGCATTTAAATTAAATGCCGCGGGACAGTCCGAGGCCTGTGCAACTCAACTTACCGAGATTCAGCCGGCTTCGGGATGCATCTTTATGACAACGTGGCGTCAAATGACGCAGCGGGTCACGTGATGTCACATGAGCCCCGCAGCGTCATTAGATGCCGCACTAAGGTAAGGGGGGGGGCGAGAGCACCGGGGGAGAGCAGGCAGGGGGACGCACCAACAAAAGTTAGCGCACCCCTGATCTAGGGTGATGGCTTTCGGCATGTAACAAGCTATCATTGGCCGTGGGTTTACGATATACCTTGATCTCGAGCAAGCCTTCTTCCTCCAGTGCTAAGGTAACATGGCGTTAGACCTATTTTAATGAGAACTAATGACTGTTATTTTTGCACAGATGTATTCGCGTTAACTCAGGAAACATAAATGTCTGTTATTGATTTTGATAACATGACTCTAGTAAAATAGGATCACGCTCTCTCCATGTCATATCATAAGCACTAACATCTGTTACACGAACGCCAGGGTCCGTTACTGCTGAAAAAAAGCACTTAACGTGGCGTCAGTGCGCTTTGAAGATAATGATAACACCTTGTTAAATCAATAACAGAGTTTTGTGGATCTGGGCCTAAGACGGCACAATAAATGGAGGCACAACAGTGCCCTCTGCTGGCTGTTGTAAAATGATCAAAGCAAATGTGACGTACTACTGCAAGTTATAAAAGCTTCAGACAAATGCCTTGTTGGTTTTCGTGATCCAGAAACTGTTTTGAATTGATACCTTTCAAGTCATTTATAAGATTTCTGGAGTAGAGCAATAGAATAAACACTGACCGGTGATGGGAGACTGGAGAATAAAACGGTTTGGGCAAAATGTTGGGGATTAAAAAAAAATGTGGAAATGTGAAAATCTGACAAATTTCCCAGAAGGTACACACCTGCGTATTAAAGCGATAGAGAGGGTGACATTATATACATGGGGAATAAAAAAAGCACCACTAATGGAGGGGAGAAAAGCACTGCAAACGGGCAAAATCATTTAGGGCTGATTTTATAATTATCGAAGCAGCCAATCAGTCTGTTTTTGGCCAAAATTCCCTATTGAAGCCCAATAAAGCAATATTTATCTTGTAACACTTTCTCATTGGACCAATAAGAAAATTGCTGTATCTTAAACCCTTCAGAGCTAAAGGTCTTAAAGGTGCGAACATTATAAAGGAGTCAGGGCACACAGTAATAATCCAAATGATTGGAGCGGGTGCTACTGCTAACGTACTAAACTGTACTATGTAGAAGGGTAAAAAAAGCCGGAACATCAAATGATATAATAAATGTGACTTTACTAGCTCAACGTTTCGGCTTCCCAATGAAGCTCTTCAAAAGGGCTCTATTGGGAAGCCGAAATGTTGAGCTAGTAAAGTCACATTTATTGTACCATTTGGTGTGCAGGCTTTTTTTTGTTTTTACATATAAATATATTACTACAAGAAACAAGAGATATAGCGCTAAGCCTGTATATAACGTGTAAAAATGTGAAAAGTGTTAAATAAGTAAAATAAGTAGTGTGTGTGTGTGTGTGTGTGTGTGTGTGTGTGTGTGTGTGTGTGTGTGTGTGTGTGTGTGTGTGTATATAATTGTAGCCATGTGTAAAATTGGTGTTACATATCTCTCTCATTCTGTGCAGTAATCCCTGGTAAGAGGGCAGGGTTGCCAGAAGTCATCATGGAGGTTTGCCCTCAACCCCTGTGATGTGTAACATGTAGCAAAGGAAGTGACAGCATGCTCTGTGTCCACTGTTAGTGACACAGGGGTGGGTCTTTCTGGAACCTATATATTACGCATAATTTCCTAAAGTTAGCAGTTCAAGGGTGTTCATCCAGAGTTCTAGCCTGTCTGCAGTGTTCAAGGCTGTTCAAGTGTGAGTTGCAGAGAGTGACAAGCAGACCCCACTGTGTCCAGGGCTTTGGCACAGCTGGTAGTCTCCCTTAGGGGAGAGGTGGCAGAAATATACCTGGCTGATTATAGAGTCAGGAGGGACCTTCCTAATGAAGTGCAGCTACAAGATGAGCTGCTAAGTACCGGCCGCTATGATGGGCAGTCTGCCATGCCTGTTGCAAATAAAGATGACCTTGATTAAGAGACCCTTCTTGCCTGAGACTGGAGTTATTCAGGAAGAAGATGCACCCAGGAGTTCTCTTCCAGAAACTCCTCCCTGCTATCGTGGGGATCTGGAAGAGATGGAGGCGCTGTACCAACTGTGAGTAGAACTCAGCACTATCTCATACGCCTGTCATGGTGAAATCCCCACTACCAACGAGCGGGAGACTCAGGAGTCCTGTGAGCCAGCAGGTGCACCACACTACACTGAGATGTAACTGGGGCAGATTATGCACATAGGGGCCAATATGAGATTGGGGGGGCCTCGAACCGTTACATATATATATATACCTTCAGAACAGAGAGATATAAATCACTTGTCTTAGCTAACTCGCTTTTACTAACTAAACATACTTGTTTCTCAGGAAAATTAGGAACTTAGAAAACATACATCACAAACTTACATAAGAATGTAAGACAAAATATATAAGAGAGAGACAAGAATCCTGGGAAAAAATGGATTCTCAATACTAGAAAAACAGACAAGGCCAAGAGCAGGTCACCTGTCAGAATATAAGTTATAGCATATGACATCAGTGAAATACAATGTATAGGAAACCGGGAAATAAATCTCATCAATACAATTTCGTTTCACTTCCCCAGACCATTAGTTTTCAAACTGCCCACAAGTTTCCTTATGGGAAAAACAATCTTAAAACATCTTAACCTATTGAGTGATATATATATATATATATATCTCAAATGGAAATATAACTGTATGCTCATTTGCATGTCTTAGGCAGGTCTGCAACCCCGCCTTTCACCATTATCACCCAGCACACAGCACTACCACTGCAGCAAGGGATTCTGGGAAATGACATGCAAATGAGTTGCTTTGCTGTGGAGGGTTTTTGTCACTTTTTTTACTCACCATAACTTAACTATATATATACATACACAGTGGTTGACAAATCACCCAAAAATCTACTCGCCACTTAGTCCCGCCACCAGCCCTGTTTTTTTTTTTTATGAATAAATTCCTAGTAAGAACAACATTAGTTTTTGACATAACAGTTTATTTATTGTATTACATTTATACTTTACTACAATTAGTCCTTGTTACATAATTACGTGTGTGTGTGTGTGTGTGTGTGTGTGTGTGTGTGTGTGTGTGTGTGTGTGTGTGTGTGTGTGTGTGTGTGTGTGTGTGTGTGTGTGTGTGTAAATGTCGGATCTAGAAAAAAAAGTCAGATGTGAATCACTAGTTTCCTGAACCCCTTAACCAGTGCCTGGATGCCCCCGCTTCCCAATATCTAAAGCAGCGATCCCGCCTGAGATCTTACCTGATCCGCAGTACCTCAATGTCCAGCTACCCTCATTCCCACAATGTTATACATTGGAGGGGATGTGTTCCCTACCTGTCTTCTGGTTTAGGGGGGATTCCGATGTCTTCCGTGTGAAGCTCGAGAGTTATATCTGGAAGAAAAGAGTATAGGTTATTTCGGTGTAGGTATAGGGCAGTTAAGATATACAGGGTAAATAAGATATCCAGAGTTTGAGAGAGAGGGTGACAGAGAGAGTGTGGGTGTGACAGAGGGCGACAGGGAGAGGGTGACAGAGACAGGGAGAGGGTGAAAGAGACAGGGAGAGGTTGACAGAGAGAGGGTTACACACATACTCAGACACACACACTCACAGACAGACACACACACACACACACTCACAGACAGACACACACACTCACAGACAGACAGACAGACTGACAGACACACACACTCACAGACAGACATTAACAGACACACACACTCACAAACGCACACTCAGACACACACTCACAGACAGACACACACACTCACTAGGTGGGTGACTGGGTGGGTATTCATTGGAAGGGAGGAGGCCCACCTGTGCAGCAGTTCATCCAGGGCTTGCTTGTCTTCCACATGCGCCAGCTGGGAAGCCGGGCTGGGGGTCGGGCAGCCAGGCGGGGGGTCGGGCAGCCGGGCGGGAGAATATGAAGCTGGGCAGGAGGTCGGGAGGTCAGGCGAACGTGCGGTAGGTCGGGCGAACGTGCGGGAGGTCGGGCGAACGTGCGGGAGGTCGGGCGAACGTGCGGTAGGTCGGGCGAACGTGCGGGAGGTCGGGCGAACGTGCGGGAGGTCGGGCGAACGTGCGGGAGGTCGGGCGAACGTGCGGGAGGTCGGGCGAACGTGCGGGAGGTCGGGCGAACGTGCGGGAGGTCGGGAAGCTGGACGGGAAGTGTGGGAAGCCGGGCGGGAGGTGCGTGCAGCCGGGCGGGAGGTGCGGGCGGGCCGGCGCCAGGCTCCAATCGTTGTCTCGTGCTCCTCAGCTCCTTGATGCTGCGTCATGACGTCACGAGCGTCATGTTGGCATGGCAACGCGTCGTCTGACGCCGCGCGGCCATTGCAGTTGGAGGAGGCAAATAATGGGCTCATATAGCGCGAGGGGCATTTTTTATCCATATATAGGACATTTAGTGGCTTATATCTACAAGCAGTACAAGTGCTGAGTGCATTTTTCCAACAACTGTGGGGCAAGGAGGTGCAGATCGCCGTTTCCTGTATCTTCAACTGGAGATTGCCAGGTTCTGACGTCACATCCGGCAACGTCATTTCCGGTCCGCCACGAGGACGGCGTCACTTCCGGTTTTTGCCAGTAGAGAGACGCAGAAGGAATACAAGACGTCTGAGGCACCCAGCGGATTCCCCACACGCGGTCACCAGCCCCCATTGGTACTATGCGAATTACCAGCAGCCGTCCTGTGTGTGTTATCTAGGTTTTAACCCACCGGAGCGGTCTGTCAGCCATTTGTCCTTATTATCTTCTAGTTTAATAAATCAACTTTTATAATTAGCTTTGCTTAAGTGTTGTTTGGCTAGTGTGTCTGTTTGTTTTGTCTGTTTATGCCAGCCAGTTGCAATTATGTCTGTATAAATTGTTTAAACTGTGTTGCACTAAATATTTATTTTTCATTGCATGTTCCACTTCCACTGCATCAAGTCATATCTGAATACCCCAAGATACAGAGACTGTTGATTTCCTTGGGACTGGAACTATTTCCACTGGATATCCAGGATTCCATTATTTTTGGACTCATTAGGCGCCGGTATCTCTTTTGTTTAATGGCATGGGACATGACACATTCTCCATGCCATACAAGACTGGCTTGCAGCTATGCTTATGTAGCCCCTTTACCCCCACCCTAAGTGAAATTAGGTCCTGCTACTAGTGTCTTTTGCGAGGTGGTGCATACCTGTAGGTAACAGAAGGGCTGAGTTGCTCCGCAATTGTGTGGGGAGACACAGGACTGGCTTTCAGGGTACTTCACTCATTGGCAGCGCCTCCAGTCAGCATGGATCCTCGGATGCCAGGATGATTCATGATGACACTCTTCCATTATGTCCAGACAAGGAACCACACTTGTACATGGTACAATGGTGTTTATTGCATTGGGTTGCAGATGGTACAACGGTCCCATAATTCTTCCATTCCCCTGAAGGATCACTGATAAGGCTTGAGGCCCATACCAGGCCTTATGATGCTCCTCCTAATGCGACACAAGGTAGCTGGTACTCACTCCACATGAGGAGGAAAGAGACACATTATATACCCTGGGGTTGGGCTTATAACCCTGCCCCATAACAGGGCAGATCTGGATACTGACAGGTCATCACAACCAGCATGTGACCCAGCCAGTATCCTCCCCTCAGGCTGACACTTTCTGGCTGTTGCTAGGCCCGCCCTTGGATACAGTTACTGCATCCAAGGCTGCAATAGCAAACAAGGCCTTCTGGAGGAATGAACCCATCCATTACCTGTACCTAACAGGACTTACACTGGTAGGGCCCAGGGAAATAGTAAATACGGAAAAACAAAAAAACAAAAGGGCAGGAGGAATTGTATTCAACACAACTTAAGTATTAATGATTGCTTTATTAGAAACCGAGCCCCGGTAAGAGGGGCTGGTTCTCAGCACCGCCGGCAACATGGATGAGTATGTTCAATGATGGTAACTTTCCAAGGGGAAAGAGATTGAATAATAGACCTTCCCAAACCAATCACTCCAATCTGCCCCCACCCGAGTACCTGGCTCTACATGTGGGTGTTTCATAGAACCATGTGCAAGTGTCTCATTCCAAGTCATACAATTTGCAAATCCAAATTGGGTGGGTAAAAAAATATGAATAATTGGCAAATCCAAACTAGGAAATAAAAAAGTGAAGGGAGACGGTTGTGTGTATGTGTGTATTCATGTTTTTCACTGTATACTGTATACATCCATGAGTTTGCAGCAAGGTAATGCAACTTTTTTCTAGTGTTCTATAGATTGTTATACTGTATAATGTTCTGTTTATAGAATATAATAAAAAAATGTAATGCTAAAGTATTTGTCACGTTGAATAAAAGCGTAAGCAAAATTATCATATTAAATTTACATTTTTTTTCCTATATAGTCACTGTAAATAAACACCAGTTTGTGTATCCTAGTTTGCTGTAATTGCCTTATTTGAATATAAAGTCTGTGTTATCATTCCACCATATTGCCGAATTTTACAAAGAAGTAAGAGAAAATTTCAATAAAATGGGTCAGATCATTTTTTCTTAGTGTATTGAAAACAGCACATAATGCAGTACAACATGTTTCATATGGTCTAATATATAACATATGGACTAATATAGGGTGCGCAAACTGGGGGACGCAAGATTTTTAAGGGGGTGTGCGTCGGTTACAGATGCTCCGCGCCCTTTCCCAAGGCATTTAAATTAAAGGCGTGAGGCCTCTGTAACATCTCCCACCTGTTGTCAGCCGGCTCTTCAGCGACGCGTCGCCATGGCCACGGAAGTCAAATGATGCCGCGGGGTCATGTGACGTGTCGCCATGGCACATGCCCAGCGGCGTCATTTGACGCCGGGTCCTAGAAGGGGGGGCGGGTGCAAATGCTGGGGCTACCAGGCAGGGGGGCTCAGCTCACAAACTTTGCGCACCCCTGGTCTAATATATGGTCATAGTAGATGAGATTTGAAAAAAGACATGTCCATCGAGTGCAACCTATGTGAAATTTAGACGACAGATACGTATCCTATGTAACCCTCGTTGCCCAGCTCTAAAGGAGCTTACATCGACTTTAACTATGTACATGGCAATGCTCAGTCTCTCATACCTGCTCAGGGTGCTGGGTTGGTGCAGGCTGGGCGTGAATATGCAGATAGAATAAAGGATGGGTGCCGGTAACTTTTACAGCCCAAAAAGAGCTTTATTCTTATCCATTTATAAGACTCGCCATACAAGAACATACTTCACGTTAGACATATTAACTGGTGGCAAATCAGAAAGTGACTCTGTGCTTCTTCACCTGGTAGCTCTCACTCCTACGTTTATTTCATCTAGTATTGGTTAGAACAGGGGTGCGCAAACTTTTCCCCGTGTGCACCCCTGCATGCCCCCCTCGGCGTCTCGCACCCCCTCCCCTGCTCAACCCCGGAGTCAAATGACACACGGGGTCATGTGACGTCACGTCGCCATGGTAATGTGATGTCATGTTACCCCGCGGCTTCATTTGACACCGGGTTACGAGGACAACACGTCGCGGGAAGGTTAGAGATGCCTCGTGCGCTCCCCTGGCATTTAATTTAAATGCCTGAGGGGAGAGCGCGGGACCCCCCCAGAAAATTTAGCACCCCAATCTAGCACCCCTCCCCCCCCCCCCGTTTGCGCACAGCTGGGTTAGAATGCCAATCTCCTGCATAGCACCAATAGTGCCCCATTTCAAGTGGCACCCTGTTGGGTATACACTCTGCTTTCTGGGATCAGTATCCCATTACTGTGTACTGCATACTTCATCCATGCATATTGGACCAGGAGTTTACTACGGACCTGCTGGTGGAGCTGATCTGATTATGCTCCGGAGCACTGCTCAGAGAACTCCTCATAAGCACATGCACACTCCTCATCCCGAATGAAAACCATCTTGGGCCATTACGATAGGCGCTAACTACATTGGGCACATTAACAGGGACCAGGACACTCTTAAAATACATATCTATACACTTAAACATATTTACTTGACGAACGGTGAGGCCCTCTGCCAAAACTCAGAGGAACCTGCTTCTAGAACATTCCGGGGAGCCAGATAGAGTGGGGGACAGCACGGCCATTTGACCCGGTCCCCCAAAGTTTATTCTAAAGGTTATGCGTTCAATAAATGTATTCTAATAAATTGAACAAATAACCCTGGTGCAAATAAGTACCAATCAACAGTTAAAGGGGAAGGGAGGGTTGGGCTTTGCAAAGCTAGAGAATTAGATAAAGAGATGATCGCTTATCGGCTACCACCCAACATTTTTATTTTATTGTCAAATCGGTGGAGTTTTGTTGCGTTTTTGAACAAAGGAAACTGAGAATAGCGACAGGCATTCTCTTATTACTTACCCATCATACTATGCATAGTGGGTAAGTATTGTAATTGTGAGAAAATTCGACTTCCTTTTATTATGGATCTTCGTGTCAGACCGCCAGGAATTAAAAATGCCATCTGTCTTTCTGTCTGTATCCATGATAACTGCCGTTAAAATGTACCAATTTGGTGTGAGGGTTCTTATTCCCAAGGGACTTTTGAGGATTTACCTGACAAACAAATACAAGCCTAGGAACACAAACATTACAACAGAAATATGCTAAGGAAATTTCCCACGAAACATGCGATGAACTTGTTTTTATGAAGAAAATTTACAGAACAAACTTTAATTCAGAACCAACTCCAGCAAATTTGCAACGGAACATATCGGAAACTAATTTAATTGAGTTGTTTTTAAAAAAATAATTCTGTAGCACTTAGAATTTTTTGGAGTCTGCCCGCTTCTGTTGCTTCTGCAGAAATACGTTTTAGCGTTATGAAGAGAGTGAGGAATTTTAACAGATCTACAATGTCTCAAAAAATCTAGCTGGTAACGGAAGAATAGCCCCACTGAAAGTAGGGCCCAACTTAGGCCTCGTTCAGGGTGCAGGCTTCGGAGGGAGGGCGTGCTGACGTGCGAGCTGCCGTGGGACACAATATATTCAAATTGAATACTGGTGGTCAGGGTAGCAGCTGCCCTGTCTCCTAAGTACGGAGTTGACGCTGGCTAGTTTCAATAAAAAAAACAGTTCGTTTTTTGGAGCTGCAGGAGCGTCACTGGGACCTTGGCAGCCAATGAAATCATTCTTGAGAATGATTTCAAGACTGCAACTTGGATCCCTAACCTCAGGTCTGTAGCCCCGCCCCCTCCCCGCCTCCTCAACTCCTGAAAACGTCTGCTGGGGATGAACACACATCGCCCAGCAGACTGCCGCCAGCCCTCACGAACGCCCTCCCTCCAACTCCTGCCTTCGGCACCCTGAACGAGGCCTTAGCTGTGCCCTCCTCCCCTGTCCAACTGGGCCCTCCTTCATAGCTGAGGCTGGACGCCTTGCCCCCCCCCCCTCATCTCCACAATTCATCCTCCGCTTCCCAACCCCGGGGCCCAGGCCAACACTATATACCGGGCCCATACAAGGTGGCGGTGGTCCCGATTCTGATTACAAAATTTCTAATAATTTACATTACTTTTACACTCTTTTCTCACTAAACCTTTTTTTTAAATCCCACTATACTTTTTACATCTGTTTTTTCTCTTTTACTTTAAACATGAATTGTCTCTTAAACCAGGGGTGCGCAAACTGTTCTGTTTGCGCCTCCCTGCCTGCTCGGGCCCCCCCCCCACCCTGTGTTGTCATGGCAACGCATCACCGGAAGCCGCCAGAGAGAAGGTAAGAGACATACAGAGGTCTCGCGCTCTCTCCCACTTATTTATCTCTGTGAAAATAAGACACAATTTAGTTTAGGTCCCGATTATAGTGTCGGCAACAACAAGTACCTGCATTCCAATGGTGCTGCGCATAATGTGTGCGACCGCGCAGAAGCACGACCACGTTTTGGAAAGACAAAATATTTTGTCTTTCTAAGCGATGGCTGCGTGACGTCCGTCACCAGAAGCGGTTCAGCCAATGAGAGCGAACCGTTCACGTGACGTCACGGCCTCGCCTCCTCATCGCGTGAACATCTCGAGAGCACAGTTCACGCAGCGCACACGACGGCAGCAATACATTTGTTTTGCCGTGACGTTACCATAAGCGCAGCCTAAGGCCTGGGACATAGTGTAGTGAAGAGCGCTGGGCAGCGCTGATGCTCATGCTCTCCTGCTCAAGCAGGAGATTTTTCGTCTGTCCCTGCATGAGCGTCAGCGAGCGCGCTGGTGTGCCGGGTGGGAGGCGGGCGGGAGGCGGAGCTAGGGCGCCACGTCACGGACTGCCATTGGCTTCTGGCAGTCACGTGACCGGCCCATCGCTTCCCTCAGCGGGAAAAGTAAAATTCATCTGTCGGTTGAAATTCCACACGCCTCCGCACGCCTGCGGAAGCGCCGACTAAAGCCGTGCTGATAGGGATAATGTTTCCCCTCAGCACAGTCTTTTCGACCATGGCCGAGGCCTAAGGCTATGGCCCTAGTGTCCGCTGCTGCACACGCGCGCATGGGTGAAAGCCGCGATCTGCGGTCTGTGCTTGAGCTGCAGGGGGAAAGACAAGATCGCGGCGGGGGGAGGGGGGGCACATGGCGGGAAGCGGCCATGACGTCACACGGCTGGTTCGCCCTCATTGGCTGAACCAGCGCTCTGTCGCCACTAGCAAAGATAAAATTCTTGTCTTTGCAAAAATGTGATTGCGCAATGTGCTGGGGCGCGCAGGCACCTACTGGGGCCGGCCCCATAGAGAGCCGTACCTTCTGTTTGCCGCGCACGCCGTCGCGATCACAGCTGCGGACACTGGGGACTCAGCCTCGGCGCGCGCTGTGCTATCAAGCCCCGCCCCCCCAGTCCGGCCAGTCCCAGTCCCTACCTTGTCACGCACCTTTCCCCAGCAGGCAGGGGAATTTGAAATTAACATCTGCGACGGAGGCGTGGCCACGCCCCCGCCGGCGGTTCAGCCAATAAGGGCGAACCAGCCGCGGGACGTCATGGCCACGCCCCCGCAAGCCCACAGCCATGCCCCCTCCCGTCGCAAACCTTCCCTCTCGCCTCAGACCGCCTATCGCAGTGTAGCGCTGTGCCCGCGTCGCCCCCCCGCCGGGCGTGCGTGCCACAGTGAAGACTGGGGACTCAGCCGCCTCATCCGGGGTGACGCTGAACGTTCGTGCCAGAGGGCAAACCAGCTCCGTGACGTCATGGCCGCGCCACCCGATACGCCTCCCCACACGCGCAACTAGCTGGCCAGGAACCGTCCGGGCAACCTGAGCGCCTGACGTCACGGCGCTCGAGCGCCAGGTTGCACCCTGGCTGCCGCCTTAGGCTTTCTTTTAAATTATATGAAGCACTTCATAAAGTGTGTCATAAAAATAAAAAATCCAATAACCATTTCCTAAACGTTCTTTATGCCTTACAAACAAAAGCACCAGAAGATGGCTGCCTTGGCAACCTTTTTCAATACAAATCTGTCTCAATTGGGTTTTCCCGCCACGCGCGCGTGCTCACTGGCACACAGAATGGCACGCGCTCCCCCATCGTCCGCGTGCATAGTACTGTACTGTCAAAAACCTTCCCGCTTCCAGTTGACGCCGGCTCGCGCAGATCGGTAGACTGTGCTCGTGCACAGCTGCTCGGTCCTCCCCTCCTCTCATTGGACACACCATTGCGCGCGGCCGCAGCTGATTGGCTGAAGCCGGCGAGGGGCCTGATTTCGCATCTTCCCGCGCAGCGCTCTGCAGTGGGCGCCATCACTGGGACTCGGAGAATCCTCATCCTCAGCGCACAGCTACCAGGCCGGGCTGTCCCCCGCTCACTAACAAGCCATTCATAATACATACCTAAGCCCAGCCGTTACACCGCCAGCTGTGCGGGGACCTGGCTCCTCTCAGCACTCCCTGCTTTATATTAGGAGGTATCCATCCTCTGTGACACTAACCGGGAGTGCAGGGAATATAAACACTGAGACACAAACTGTCATGTCTTCTTATCACTGCCGGTTTTTGTGACATTTATCACAATCCGGGCGGTTCTAGCCGGTTCAGATGAGTGAATAAAAGCATGTCACATCTGCGCAACACACCTGCAACTAGTGTCAGATACATATTTAGTTTTTTTGTCGAAGTCTATGAGCAGGGCAGTCTGGGGCACTTCAAATACTGTAAATATTATTAAACCAAAGTTGCAAGACATGATGAGGCTTTGCTCAATTTGGCAGATAGAAAAAAAAAAGGGGCCAAACATTGTTAAGATTTTCATAACAATTTCCTAAAACATAAGTAGTAATAATAATAATAATTAAAAACAACAAAAAAAACAGTACAGTACTTGAATTGTAATTAAGGATCTTTCTGAAGTTTTTATAGAGCTTGTACACAGGGTTATTTGTATGGTGTAACTGAGTTTCAGTGCTTTTTTTGTAACAATAAGAAAATCCATATGATTATACAATTATAAGCAATGGAATAATAACTGAAAACTGAAAGGATACAGATGTATCTTTTTTTTAATGTTACATTTCTTTATTTGAAGTCAAGTTATTTATCGTAATTTAGCCATAAATTACTGTTTCTTTTCTTAGATACAAAATGGGAGACCCGCAGCACTCAGACAGGATCAGACAGCACTACTGTAAAAAGCTCTTACTCAAATTAGAAGTGGTGCCCGCGGGTCAAAGAATCTTCCGATTCTCAAAAGCACACACAGTGCACAAAATTGGAGACCCAAAGAATAACATACACACGTTCTGGAACAAATATCTTTCTATTTGCGTATGTAGCGGTGTTTCCCCCACACTCTGGGAGAATTCGCCATTACATGGGGTGGGGTGGTGCTTACCTGCTGGCTCACAGTAGATCTGAGTCTCCTGCGGAGTTGTGGAGGAAAACAGGACAGGCTTTTGGGGTAGGATCTGATTCTTTCTCAGCGCCTCCATCTGTTGCAGGCTCCAGGGATGTGGAGACAATCCCTGCAGGAGAACTTACTTCCACTCCCCCTGATAGATTGCAGTTTCAGGCAAGAGGATATATTTCAACAAGATCACTTTTTATTTAGTGCACTGGCAGATGTTACAGTGTACACAGCTCACTTCTTGGGGCGTCACCCTCAGGATGTACCCTGGACCTCCAAGCCAAGGGCACTTGAAGCAGTCCATGCTCTTCCCTTACAAACTTGGCAGAGCCCTGCACAGTTGTTAGGGTAGACCAGCCTCTCTCAAGGAGGTAGAGGCACTGACTAAATTTAGCAGTGTAGCTCCTTAAGCCGCAGTCCCAGTGTGCACTGTAGCACGCGCGCCCGGCGGGGGGCGGCACGTGTACAGCTTTTCACCGCGATCTGCGATCCCAGAAAAGAAGCAGGAGTTTGCGATGGGGGGGCGTGGCCATGACCTTGTGGCTGGTTCGCACTCATTGGCTGAACCGCCGGGGGGCGTGGCCACGCCTCTGTCGCAAGTTGCAAATACAATTTTTTTGTATTTGCAAAACCTTGCAGTACAGCGCGGCTGCACCTTCCGCGCGAAGGTGCTTACTGGGCCCGGTCCGATTGGGGGGGCGGTGCTTGTACACACAGCACACACGGGCCGTGGCCTTAAGTACAACGGAAGTAGGTACCAAGTCAGAATCCAGTGATTGGACACACACAGGCCTAGTCCCACTTCCTCCCCTGTCACTCAAGAAGCTACTGTGAGTGGGGGAAAACCATGATAACTCCTGGCAGGCCTGCTCTTACCAGGACTTGCTGCCAGGGAGGGCAGACTTAGTAGCCAAGGAAACCAGCCTGGCTACACGTATAGAATCCATGAATCAAACAAGATACCTAAGATCATGCTGAGAATACAATGTCCCATAAATCCCACTAATATGTCTCAAACAGCAAAGGGTGGGAATATGTGGTAAGGGAACATGTAAGGATGACAACAAACTAACAATCAACTTAAAACACTGTAGTGCAAGCCTAAATCTAGACATGCCAGGATTAAGCCACACATACAAACGGCAAGCCTCCCGATTGTGTTTTGGACAATTCATTTTCCCGTTTCTACGTGTGCATTAGTCCTGGCATTTATGTCAATATTTAGGCTTGCACTACAGTGTTTTATGGTGATTGTTAACGTTTGTTGTCACCCTTAGGCTGCGGTCCCAGTCACTGCCACAGCGCGCGGCGTGCGCTGTGCGTGTAAGCACCGCCCCTCAGTGGGGAAGGGCCGAGTATGCAGCTTCACGCTGAAGGTGCAGCCGCGCCGTGCTGCAAGTTTTTTTAAACTCAATAAAATTGAGTTTAAAACTTGCGACGGAAGCGTGGCCACGCCCCAACCGGCAGTTCACCCAATGAGGGCGAACCAGCCGCGTGACGTAATGGCCACACCCAAGCAAATCCCCGACCACGCCCCCTCCCGTCGCAAGCTCCCTCTCTCCCCTCAGATCGCGGTTAGCGCTGTGCACGCGCTGCCCCCCCCCCGCCCCCCCCCCCCCCCCGCCGGGCGCGCGTGTCACAGACAAGACTGGGACCGCAGCCTTACAGGTCCCTTTATCACATTCCCACCGTTTGCTGTTTGAGACATATTAGTGGGACATTGTATTCTCAGCATGATCTGAGGTATATTGTTTGAGTCATGGATTCTATACACAAAGAGAAAGATATTTGTTCCAGAACGTGTGTATGTTATTCTTTGGGTCTCCAATTTTGTGTACTGTGTGTGCTTTTGAGAATCACAAGATTCTCTGAGCCACGGGCACCTCTTCTAATCTGAGTAAGAGCTTTTTACAGTTGTGCTGTCTGATCCTAGTGATCACTGTTTCTTTTCTTAGAGATTCAACATCTTATTTCCTATCGTTAATCTCTTTTGTGACAATATTGTTTGTAAACGTTTGTAAATGGTTAATACGCACACATTTCCTCTGTCCTTTTGTGTAAATATACTACAATTATTTATCAAACATAAGGGAATGGACAATAAGTATCGGATAAGATTGCATTTACATAGGACCTTGTGATAACAGAACCATATAATTTTTTCTGTGATAAAAAGTAAAAGTGATTTTAAGAATGATACAAACTTTCTTTAAAAGTCAGTTACTTTAATAAGTTTTTTGTTTTTTTTAGCGAAACTGCCCATTTTAGGATTGTTACACAGATTCCTCCTTTGTTGTAGGATTTGTCCGTCACAATATGAGGCCCAATCAGATCTGCTGTAAGACTCCCACCACTGTTACAATTCACATGAAGTCTGGATCCAGATCCCATCAGCAAAAGAAAGTTCACTTGAAACGTCCCATTTTTAGAGAAAATAAAGGCATTTATGAAAGCAATGCGTACAATAACAACATCATCAAGCGGCCAAAAGTCCCATGCCTCATAATTCAGCGCCAAGAAATGACAGCTTTTTTCAAGCTGTTCGGTAGGTGATTTGTTGTTTAGTTTATTAACCATTTGGGTGCCCTTTAGACGTAGCTACTACGGCATGGGGTCTGGCACTCCAGGGGCCCCATGATGTTATAGCTACATCATTATCTTCCTGCTTGTCTTTCTCGGGCAGCGCAGAGCGCGATCTATAAGGAAGTGGAATGGAAGGAGGACTTGGCCCCTTCTGTTCCGTCACTGATGACAGAGCTATCACGTGGTCACATGATCATGCGTGCCGAAGGGGCCTGTGGCACTCTGGTGTTGCAGCCCCTTCAGCATTCAAAGGATTAAATTGGTGGTCTGATATACAGGAAAAGGCCTGAATACAGTTGATCATTTTAAGTTACTAGAACCGTCTGAAGAAATATATCCGCTTCATGTGACTCAGTTTAGACTTTACTCAAACCATACCACAGAATTGTTATTGAAATAAATTGCACTGCAATTTAAGCCTCTAGTGCCCACTGCCAGGGTGAACAGGAAAATGTTGTGTGCTAAATATAATAAGATTCATATTACAATTAATATGGCTCCATACAAATCAAATAATATGAAAATGGAAATAAACATAAAATACAAAAATATTAAGGGCCTTTTTCTATATTAGCCGAAGCAGTCGATCGAGCTGTTTTGGGCCAAAATGCCTCATAGAATTCTCATTTTGGTTGATATGAAATAAACCCATAAAAGTCAGTATGGTTGGACTGTCTTTTTGGCAAACACGGCGTTACTGGCACCCGTCGCTCATTTATAATTCCACATAAAATACAACTGAAATAGTGCATAGTTCATGCATTTTTCCATTATTTGCTCTGAAAGAAATAAGACAAAAGCACAAAAAACCACAGGAAAGATCCAGGACGACGTGTACCCGCTATAAATGATTAACGATGAAATAATTAAGTAGTTATGTTCATATCTTTGGCTTTCATTGACTTTAGTGTTTATTGCCATTTGTTGCAGATGATGACTTGATTCAAGATTTCTTGTGGATGGATTGCTGTTGTAAAGTAGCAGACAAGGTAATGTGATGGTAATACAAATATATTATTTGGTCACCATAAAAAAGTTAACTGATATTTTTGCTTGGAAAAAATCATTACATTTTCCTGTTAAAAAAAAAAAAATAGATCAGCAAATAGGGCAAGCAGTGCTGGTAAACACTAGCTAGAATTAGGAATGGGACAATTAGCCATGGCCATTTTGCCGCCGGCCGTTTCGCCATAGGGTTTAAGATTTTAACGGTTTAGGTTTTTTAGGGTTCGGAATTAAGGTTATGGTTAGGGCTAGGTGTTTAGGTTAGAAATATTATGGTTACATGATTAGGGGTTAAGGTTAGGATTGGGGGTGAGAGTTTTCAAGGTTTAGGGGTTAAGGATAGAATGACGGTTAGGGGTTAAGGTTAGAAAAATTAGGAATAGGGGTTAGTGATTAGGGTTTTTATGGTTAGCGGTTAATGTTAGGATTAGAGTTTAAAGTTAGGGTTTAAATTCCTAGGTTCCAGTTATCAGAATTACCCAAAATGGCCCGGACTCCTCCAAACTCCCTGGGTCATCTGCTGCGGGCAACTATTCGGTGGCAAAACGGCTGTGGCTAACTGTCCTAGACCCGCTCGAGTTTATACTAGGCAAGCAAAGAAAAATAATTCGACACCAATAAAAATTATTTAAATTAGTAAAATCCTACAGTATTGTTCTTGCTTTCCTTCTTCCTTTCTTTCTCTGTTGCTAGCTGTCGTAAACTGTAAGACTTAAATGAAAGAAAAAACCTGAACAATCTGCATTTTCTCATTTTTTGCACAGTATCTTTTGGCAATGACCTTTGTTTATTTCAAGAGAGCTGCATTCAATATAAATGAGCACACCAGAAATAATTTCTTTGTTGCTTTGTGAGTATTATTTAATAATTTGTTACTTCATTTTTGTCTCTGATATAATGTTTGATTTTTACATTTTTAATCAAATAGTCTTGCTAGTATATCATAGCCCAATCAATCAGCAGTACAGCAGCAGGTTTAAAACAGCCCCTGTAAAACTAAAAATGTGGCAAACTAATAATAGTTTATGGAACAGAAGTGTAACATATTTTCACAGTGATACATAAAGCTTCAGGATTATATATATACATAGAAATATTTGTTAATAAAAGGGGAAGTTCCCAGCACTCAATAAAGAATGAAGGGGAAAAATAGAGGATATGCTAATTAGAATTTAATGTATCAAAAAGTGTATAGACAATTTACACAGATGCAAAATACTCGTGAGGTATACACAATCTTAAAACTAGGGGAAAAAGGTGTGCGCACAGAGAAATGTTACCATAAATCCCTGTGTGGAATGCAACACGAGGGAAGGGAGGGGGAAATATGGTGAAGGGAAAGGAGGGAAAGGAAAGACAAGGGTGCAAGGGAATAAACAGGGCAACGTTTTGGTGGGGGGGGGGGGGGTTGGCAAGCCCCTTCTTCAGGCCCATCCCCCAGAGACCAGTAAGATCAATGGCACTTCCCTTACCCCCTACCGTAAAAACCTCCCTAAAAGGTAAAATGTAGGTGTAGTCCCTAATGGGTACACACCCTAAGCGAACAAACAGGAAACCCAATGCAGCACTATGAACTATCAATCCTATCAAAGGAGAAAACAGCAACAGCCCACAGGGGCAATATATGCAAGCTACTTCCTCCCCCTGGTGGAAGGATCAGCAAGGTGTCTCTGTGCCAGACCCTTACCCGGCCATCCACAGCATGGATGCAGTAGGCCAGGAGGTGTTGACCTTTTCCGCGGTCCACCACATGGTGAATGGAGCGCTCCATGTTGCGCATAAAGGAGGCAATAATTACCAGTGAGGTCACAGCACAGTCTTTGTTCGCTCTAGCAGTCGCTTCAGACGGGACGTCTTCTGGTTACATCACGAGGTCAACGTGCAGGTCCATATATTGAGACGGCAGTTCTTGGGGATTCTTCGCGATGAAGTAATCGCTGAGCAGGGCCTCTTTACTGGACACCTCCATGGCAGTCTGCACGGAGTAATGGATTGGTGCCCACCGCTACGTTGACGGGTATCGGTACATCTGGAACGCTGTCAGGCACCATCTCCGCGGCACTGGACATCACAATGGGGCTGACTTTTCTCTTCGCCTGGACGATAGGCGGTGGGCACTGGTCCACTCGCACCACTGGGCAGCAATCTTCTAAGGGGGACACCTCCGCCAGGACGCGATGCCGAGGCGAGCCAATCGTCCTGGTGGCCAGACTTAAGGAGCTACCGTGCTCCGCAGTCATCTGGGAGCTCACCCCTGGGGCATCAAACTCACCGTTTCGGTCGGTAGGTACGGGTCCCTCGCCGAGGACCAATTGTACCATCGTTGGAGGCCGGACTGGCCGTTGTAGGGCACACGGGCCCATAGCAGGGTCCGCAGCAGATGAGGTAGTTGTCTCTTTATCTTCAGCTTCATTTGAGTGGTCCGCCTGCTGGCGCATCACCACAGCTGGTTGGCTGTTGTCATCAGTAGACAAGGATGGGGGTAGGGACACCTCTGCAGGGGAACAGCGTTGGGGCACCTCGCATTCAAAGGTGGCAATTGGCACGAAGCAGTCCTGTTCCTGCGGCGGCACCAGTGGTAACGATCCCCATTCTCCGTGGGCAGTCACCTTACCCTTCCTTGATTCCGTCATCTGTGGTTCCGGCATCTGTGGCTACGGCATCGGAACCGAGTCTGGAACCAGATCTTGAACCGTCTCTGTCATCGGGGCTTGGTACTCCTCAAGCGTAGACAGTAGAGGGCTAGACACAAGATGGTTGGCTCCATTCACAAAGAAAATAGCCCCCCCAAAAAGTTATTTTCCCAGGAATACACAATCAGGGCCCAAACACCTCAAGCTGGTGATCCCGTCCGTGGATAACTCCCGGACACCTTCTGGCAATGAGTAATGGGCAAAGTCCATATCGCCTGTCCTTTCTTTATGCAGACAAGGGCACAAAAGAAATGGATAACTTACTCCTCTCGCTCGCCATGCCCCTGGTAACTGATGTTGTGGTTTGCTGAATCCTTTATCTTTATTAGGGGGAGCAGATGTTGCTACTGACAGTTCACTGTGCTCATTCCCCCTGGTGGAATTTAGAGGAGGGGCGGCACACTCTATCAAAGAGTGTTTCTGGCTCTGCACTGAGTCACTCACATCGCAGGGGAGGGGCTCTGGTTTTCGCGCCAAACCGGACAGGTTGTTGCAACACTTTTCTGTGCAGGCTGGCAGTCAGCAGCACGTGCGCTCTCCTCACTTGGCGGGAGACGCCATTTTAGGTGTGACTCACTTTTGCAATTCCGATTAAGAAGCCTCCATTTTGTGCACAGTTCCATTAACTACACTATGGCTTTCTGCATATACAAGGGGATAGCCTTCTGGTGGGGCACCTGGGGCTGATAAAGTCCAAGGGGCATTTTCCCAGCATAATTCCTGACCCACTACTATCCATAGGCTACTCCACTATGCAGTGATGTCAAACCTTTGTTCCATCTACTTCCACCCTTGGACTAGGTCCAGGCGTTCCTTTAGGGCAGGGGTGGGGAACCTTTTTTCTGCCAAGGGCCATTTTGATATTTATTAAATCATTCGAGGGCCATACAAAATTATCAACTTTAAAATTAGCCTGCTATATTTGGTCAAACATTTCATTAACTCACCCCTAATGTGATGGCTGGAACTGCTTCTCTTTGGGTGACTGACTGACACTTGGGTGGTGGGTGACTATGACTGACTGCACACGTACACACACGTACACCGGGCAGGGGGGAGGGAAATCAGACTCTCAGACCGACTCTCAGACTCTCAGATCCACACTCACCCACCCACACACTAAATCACCCACACACACAAAATCACACACACACACACAATCACCCACACACACTCACCCACCCACACACACTAAATCACCCACCCACACACACAATCACCCACACACAAATCACCCAGACACACACACTGACCCACAAAATCACCCACACACACACTCACCCACAATCACCCACAAACACACTCACCCACAATCACCCCCACACACACTCACCCACAACCACCCACCCACACACCCACCCACACACAATCACCCACCCACACACCCACTCACCCACACACACAATCACACACACACACACACACACACACACACACACACACACACACACACTAAATCACCCACCCACACACACTAAATCACCCACACACTAAATCACCCACACACACACTCACCCACAAACACACTCACCCACAATCACCCACACACACACTCACACACAATCACACACCCACCCACACTAAATCACCCACCCACACACACTAAATCACCCACACACTAAATCACCCACACACACACTCACCCACAAACACACTCACCCACAATCACCCACACACACACTCACACACAATCACACACCCACCCACACTAAATCACCCACCCACCCACACACACTAAATCACCCACACACACTAAATCACCCACACACACACTCACCCACACACACAATCACCCACACACACTCAATCACCCACACACACACACTCAATCACCCACACACACTCAATCACCCACACACACAATCACCCACACACAATCACCCACACGCAATCAAGAATGACAATCAGCTGCAAGAAGTGACAACTTGAGATGCATGAGATCACACAGTCATTTTATGGGGCAAAGATCATTTGGGGGGGGGGGGCTGCAAAAGTTAATCATACAACTTGTATTGAAGTCAAGGGGACCAATGATGCTGGGATTAGGCTGCGTCCCCGCTAGCGCTGAGCGGGCGGCGCTTGGCGAGGTGACTTGCATATATATATACATATATATATATACATATACATATATACATATATATATATACATATACACACACACAAGTCCCCGCTCACGCGATGCGCGCGTATGCGGCGGGTACACACGCTCACCAGCGCTTAAGTAAACAATTTTTTAAAAAACTTTCTAGCTTCCCCTGCAGCGTCCCCCCGCCTAAAATTTGTTTAAGCGCCGATGAGCGTGTGTGCCCGCGCCTACGCATCGCGTGAGCGGGGGCTCGCATATATATATGCAAGTCACCTCGCCAAGCGCCGCACGCTCAGCGCTAGCGAGGACGCAGCCTGTGTTTGGAGGAGGACCGTGTAAGTGCATGGGGCGGGGTCCGTGGACGTGCGCATGGGGGGGAATCAGAGCGGGGGGGGGGAAATCAGAGTGGGGGGGATCGGAGGAGGACCGTGTAAGTGCGCGGGGGGGATTCTGAGCAGGGGGGGATCGGAGGAGGACCGTGTAAGTGCGCGGGGGGGGATTCTGAGCAGGGGGGGGTTCTGAGCGGGGGGGGGGGGATTCTGAGCAGGGGGGGGGGGGATTCTGAGCGGGGGGGATCAGAGGAGGACCGTGTAAGTGTGCAGGGGGGGATTCTGAGCAGGGGGGGATCGGAGCATGTGCCCTCCACAACTGCTGCCCGGTGTGTGGTGTGTGGAGGACCGTGTAAGTGCGCGCACGGGGGGGGGGATTCTGAGCAGGGGGGGATCGGAGGAGGACCATGTAAGTGCGTGGGGGGGGGAATCGGAGGAGGACCATGTAAGTGCGCGGGGGGGGATTCTGAGCAGGGCGGGATCGGAGGAGGACCATGTAAGTGCGCCGGGGGGGGGAGAATCGGAGGAGGACCATGTAAGTGCGCGGGGGGGGGATTCTGAGCAGGGGGGGATTGGAGGAGGTCCGTGGACATGCGCAGGGGGGGAGGGGGGGATCGGAGCAGGAGGGGATCGGTGCAGGTGCCCACCTCCGCAACTGCTGCCCGGTGTGGAGATTCAATTTTCAAGATTCAAGTTTCTTCCTCCGCAGACTCGCTCTTCTGTGGACGTGCTCCGTAGGGGGGGGGGGGTCTTGGCAAAAAAAAAAAAAAAACTCTTGGCAATATGCCAACACGAGACAGCCAATCAGGAAAGGGGGATTTTTTTCCCCCTCCTTTCTTGCGAGCGCGCAAAGGGCCCCCTGACTCACGGGGGCCGGACCAAAACAGTTGGCGATCCATATACGGCCCGCGGGCCGGACGTTCCCCACCCCTGCTTTAGGGCCTCCCAAATTTCAATCACGTCCACATGAGTGGGAACGTTACCTACTACCACCACGTGACTAGGCAGTACTTTACCCCGGCATGCCTAAGTATGGACCTCATGGATTGAGGGTATGAACATATTTCAGGCACTTTTGGGTACTTTACAGCTATTGGGCACCCCATGTCTGATCACAGCAGCGCCTCCAAATGTAACACAGTTTGCCCCCACCCAATCGCAGATAGAGTGCAGGTGAGGGATTCTCTATATGTTACCAGGTGTGGTGCAATATACCTGTCAGGCTCCATACAGGAGGCCTGAGCCTCCGCTGATGGGAACCTGGGGTGCTCCTGGAACGTCTCTTCGGTCAGCACCTCCACCTATGTGAGATTCTGCAAATGTAGAATGGCCCTCACATAGGAACATCCATAAAGTAACCAGGCCACACCAAAAGTTATGGCTAAATGGCTTTACTATAGGGATCAGTAACATAACATCTTAACATACATCACAGACTACTAACAGCTCTATACATAACACACAGCAACAGCTATATGCATAACACTCTGCCAATACTGACAGTTGTAACACTATCCCCTCACTGGGCTGTAACCCCACACCTTCCTCCCCCAACCCTGTGTCCCATTAGTCCCAATCCACCCAAGTGTGTGTGATCAGGCCTGTCACATATGAACAGCAAGGTTGGTGCACGTGTGGAAGGTATAGATACCTGCCCAGATGCTCCCAATGGGATTTTTTTCTTTATTACACATGGTGCAGTATTTTTGCCCCAGAATTGCACCACTTTTACCTTGATAGATATGCCTTTTCGTTTGTACAAAACCAATAGAAGCTATTAGTGACATAGACTTATAATGGTGTTATGTGCTATCAAAAATACAGGTTGAATTCTTCCAAAAGAACCAGGGGAGCGCAGCTTGCAGCCATGTAAAATAAAAGGACATCACATAGTGTAGCAATGTCATACAGTGACTATTAATCTCGAGCGAGAATAATCTCCTGACGAAGCCGGGTGGACTTAACGGCGAAACGCATAGAGTGTCCAGCCAGACAGTATCCAAGGAGAACACCGAGAACGCACCCTTACCATCGAGTCCGGAGGTCTCAGGCGCACCGGAAGTGACGCGAGCCCCCGGCGTGGATGCGGAAGTGTTCCGGAGGAGCGGAGAACAACGCGGTACACAGGGAGATCGCGACCCACTGTGTACCTGCCACCCGCTACTGATCACGCTATCTTTTTTCATCCTAAGTACTTTTACCTTTTATCATTATATTTGCCGTCTACACTATATGGTCTGTTTCTCTTCTTTTGGAGATTGTCTGCTGATAGTTGCTGCATATTCCATTGGGAATATCCACCCCATAAGTTGGATGACTGCTCCTTTTTATCTGCTTCTATGTGAGTAGCCATTTGTGAGCCTTTCATGAGATTAATAGTCACTGTATGACATTGCTACACTATGTGATGTCCCTTTATTTTACATGGCTGCAAGCAGCGCTCCCCTGGTTCTTTTGGAAGAATTGAACATGCAAGACTAGTGAAACAGTCTTATACCAAGGGCTGGGTGTATCTGTTAAGCCTCTTATTCACTTTTGAGCACTATAGTTCACTATTGTATTTGTTGTCACATATTGCTTTATTTGGGCACTTATACACAAATTATCACATATTTTATGCAGATTTATTATTTTGGGTTTGTTAGAGCGCTATCGAGCATCTTTTCTGTTATAAAAAATACAGGTTGATCAGATAAATATCCCCCATTAGCAAAATGCATCTCTATTTATAATTATATATAAATGTCACTTTGTTTTTCTAATGTACTCATAATGGTTCACTAATTACATCACAGATTTAATTTAATACTAAACTCAAATTTCCATCTTTATTTTATGTAACTTGCAAACCTGATGAAAGGTCCATATGGGACCTGAGATGTTGTCTTTCCACTGTTCTTGTCAGTCACATTAAATGGAGAATTTAATTATGAACTTGTGAGTAGAGCTCTACCCTGTATCTCTGTCTTAGAGGAGACCTGCACTTTGAAGAGATTGTTTGTTTGTGTTGTGTCGGCTGCACAAGCCGGATTCTTCTCGCCTGAAACTGTTTCCCTGCACTTTTGAAGTTGCAAATCTTGACATGTGAAAATTGAACATGGTTCACACCATGTGTTCTGTTCATTCTAATCTACAAAAACCTTGATTTTAATAAATAATAGTGTAGTCCTTTCCATGTTAATACAGTATGTTTTTGAAATATTTAATCGTAGAACAAGAATTTTATCACATTTTGTATTTGTTATATAACTATCTGCTACTTCCAAATACTGTATATGCAAATCTTGTATCTTGGACTATTTAAAAAAAAAAATAATTCAGTTAATTTTTTCACCTGTACAAGGACATAGCTGATTAATATAAAATGGTGCAGTTATAGTAGTTTATAGTCATGTTGTATTTTGTGCTAGGACACAACCATATTGTTTTTTTAATTAACCCAAATTATTTCATTCTTCAATGTTACCCAAGTCTTAATTCATCTTCTCAACTAACCCAACAGACACACAGAAATCCAGATTGTACATATTTTGTAGGTATTTGGCAAATACAGTTGAAGAAGATGAAGAAGAAGCCAAGTATGAAATCTTCCCATGGGCTTTGGGGAAGAATTGGAGAAAGCTATTCCCAAATTTTTTAAAATCAAGAGATCAGTTGTGGTCCAGTATTGATTACAGAGCTGCAGTCAGCAGACGTTGCTGTGAAGAGGTATGTCACAAAACATTTCGCTTTTTGGTTTATTGATTTTATTTTACAATGAGATCTGGAAAGCATTTTCCTTAATCAAACATTTTGCACTTACTTAAAATCAATAATTAATTGTTACCTGACTCCAAACCATGCCTCTCTGACTCATATTGAAAAATGTGAGTTTAAGTTAGTTTATTTGACAATAGGATATCATCCATGTAAGGGGCATATTAAGGATGGGCAAGTTGCAAAGTGCAAATTCTGTCTTAGCAAATTTTGGGCAAGTTTGCCGGCTCTAAAGTTTGGATTCCCATGAACTCGCCACTTGGTCAAACTTCAGAAGGAATATTCGAATCCGAGCAAAATACAAATAACTTCACAAAAACGTGGTCAAACTTTTGGGTTAATGAATGAAGAGCTCGCAAACTTGTGTACAAACGTTTAAAAAAAAAAGTCTTAAAATTAAACTGTACTCCACTACAGCACTGCAGACACCAAATTAGCCCCTCACACCCTATACATACAGAAAATAAACCCCTCACACCCCATGCACACACAAAATTAACCCATCACACCCCATACATACATCAAAGTAACCCCCCATGCCCACCAGAGTCACAGACTGACACACACAATACATATACTGTCAGTCTTGCCTTACCCGGAATAGCATGGAGGCCTGAGCAGAACGGGGAGCACTCAGCTTTCAGTTACACAGCACTGCCCTGCACGGGAGGGGCTACCGCCCAAATTGCTGTAACGAAAGAGAGAGGAGGGAGAGGAGAGACAGAGATATTGACTGTACAGCATGCAGTATATGTAAGCGAACAGGAGTTTTCCCCCAATTAAAACTTTAGTACACTATTTGGTATACAGTACTACAAATTGTACGGAGAGAGATTACTTGTTTTTATTGTTCCTTAAATATATTTAATTCTTAAACAACACAAAACTTAAGCTTTGAGTCACTTTACATATGTAGCGCTGCTTCCCCTTCCCCCCCCCCCCCCCCGGTCTGGGAGATCTGGCCCTGGCTATCAGTGATGTGGTGCTTCATACCTGTTAGGCTCCAGGAGATGCTGAGGGTCCGCATTGGTATGGTGAAACAGGACTGGCTCTTGGTTGTCATCAGGCTCTTCTCATGGTGTGGTGCAAAGCCTCCATCCACAGTGGACTCCAGTGTGCTGGAGACAGTCCCCGCTGTGAAAGTCATAATGCATACCCCTACCCAATAGACTGTAGACTCAGGCAGGGGTATATATATATATATATATATATATATATATATATATATATATAAACAGGATCCTTTTAGTGCATCCACTGCATGTGTTATTACAGCGAATACATTTCTCAGCATAGGACCCCAGGCCTCTGGATGGTGCCGGGCCTCTTCTCAGAATTGAGGCCTTGCCATCTGTAGGTCTAGTCGCCTCAACCCCCTAAGGGGCTGAGAGCACGTCTCACTCTTAGCCGGGAGGGACTCCGACTTCAACTCTAACTCACTATAATTTGGCATGCATCCTCTCCTAGCACAGAGGGGGAGGGCACAAGGTCTGCACCGATTGACTGCACACAGACCCAGTTCACCTCTACCCCTGTCACTCAGAGAGGCTGCCTGAGGGTGGGGAAAACCCAAGATGACAGCCTGTCACAGCCTGTAGCTACCAGGACTTACATGACAGGGAGGGGCAGAAGGATAGCCAGAACCAGCCATGGATACACTCTCCCCTAGGTGAAAAATCTCATGTCCTCACTCGGAACCAATTTGGGGCACCGTCCATCAACCTGGAGCCTGGAATACAACACACGGTGACATATCAGCATGGCATGACATTAACCAGTGTTACAGTATTACAGACATTAGGAACCTAATACCATTCACTGATTACAGTGACGATAATATAAACAATTCTTCCAACGTGAAGAATGATAGGATCCCTATTTATAAAACTTGGGATCAGGTTTCTTACACACCCGTCCATCTAAATCCTTGGTCCATACAAAATGTATTTTAGGAGTACCTGGTCTCTGGCGTTGTTCTACCCGGTCTTTAAGAATACTCCTGCCCACACACCACTCTCTCATGATGGTACATATCTTAGACTCATCAATATACTTGTGTCTACTAGTTTTGGACCCAGTACTGCCTGCTTTAGCCATTCATCTCTATTGGCATCAACCTCATCCATGATGGGTTCTGGTACATAGGGGAACTCGTACTGACTGTCGGTATTGATGAATGATGGCTCTATCTGCCCTACTGAACTTTAACAATTTGTTGGTGCCTGCCTGACCAGGTAAAACCCAAAATTAAGGTTCCCTAGGGTCCACCTCTTGATACAGTATAGCTGGTCCCTTAGGTGTTATTACCCACAGCTTAATTTCTTTTACCCTCTTACGGAGGGCTTCAGCTATGTCCTCCGGGGAATATTGACCTTCCTCCCACCAATGATCCACCACAGGACCATCAACCAGAAGAAACTTAGCTGCCACTTCATACTGGCGGCGTAGCCCTGAAACATAGGGTCCCACTACTTAAGGGGTTCTCCGGACAGATGTTATGGGTTTAGGCTACTGGACCTAGTATCCATCTGAGAGGACACACCAGACGTTGATGACAGTTGAGATAGGGAAGACTCTCTAAAGGGCCTAAAAGACCCAGGAGATTTAGCCACAGGTATGCGACTCGAAGCTGGTATCTCCTCCTCGGATTCATAAGAACAACCATCCATCCCCCCCAAAATCCCAGTCTTATAGATCAGTAGACTAGGGGACACATCATCACTGGGGTAATGGGACAAAACATAGATGGAGTTGGCAGGGGCAGACCTAGTGCTCGCAGCACAAGCAGATGTAATAGGGGCCTTGTCACTGTCCAGAACAGAGATGGCCTTGGAAGGGACTTGGGTGGTGAATGCCGGTGAACGGGGCCTAACAGTGTCCATGGCCAGTCCATGGTGTGCAGGCTTACCACGGCCCCAGGGGGGTGGTATTGTGGCCAGTGTAGAGGAGTGTCAGCAGGGGACAGTCCAGCACTCACCACCGGTTCCAGCCGAGGTTCCGCAACTGTAACAGGCGCCATCTTGTTGACGTCATCAGTGATGGACGATCTCGTGAGATCCCCTGGCTTGCACAGGTCCGGTGCCGAGGGTGACGTCACGTCCGGCAGCGCCAGAAGTGCATCACCGCTCCTGGAGCCGAACAAGTCCCGCCCGGTTCCTCGTCCGTGTAGGCCGCAACAAGATCCTGATGGAAGTAAGAAGAGGGGGCCTCACCGATACGCAGATAGGAGACGTCCTCTGGCTCCAATGGATCCACCGCAGACAGGTCCTTTGCTGCTCCGGCATCTTCCTCGGGCGTGTGGCTCCTCCGGAGCTCTGGATGCACCACGGCCTGTCGGAGGAACGCCTTGGGATCCGGACTTTGCCTCAAGCCGCCGGTAAGTGATAGTCTCTCCACAGGTGGGCTGCGCGCACTAGAGCATATTAAACCCCACACACGAGGGGGAGATAGATCCAATATCTTAAATCAAAGAGAAGCATTTTGGATATTTACTATGGACACATTGATACCTAAAGGTCTCAACACTGATTGGGACTTAAGGTTTTTCCTATAGTCACATCTCTAGTGTAGATCGGTGTATCATTGTGTCCTGGTATTTCCATGTGATGAAACTGGTCTCTGTATTCCGTTTCTTCTATTCCTTTTTCCCTTCCTCCCCCCCTTCCTTTCCTCCACCCTTTTCCCCTCCTCCTCCCCGTTTCCAACCCCCTCTTCTTCCGTCCCCTTTCCCCCTGAAACTAACAAAGGCTGTGGCTATTATGGTAGTGTTAGGTATGCGTCCTATATTTGCTACTGATTTTCCGGGCTTTCACAGGCTAATGGCAACTCTAAGCCTATGCTACCAAATTCCACCCAGAAGTTTCTGCAGAAGGGGCATTTCAAAGCTATTGCGGCAGATGTGTAATGAAGTTAGTAATGCCTTGAAGCCTTCCGTCATGCCATCTGTTCTTTTAACCACAGATATCTGGATAAGTGGCCCTGGCTAAACAAAGGACTACCTGACAGTTTTACTCTTTACTGCAGTATGTGCCGTTGCGTTTCAGACAGAAAAAAGATTAAAAATAAATACATTTGCCCAGTTTTTTTGGGGCTCAGATGGAGAACGATCGCCTGCATCTTCCAAGCCCTGCTGCACTTCAATTATTCCTGAGAATAAAGCACTTGCAGTCACATTCCAACATGACCGACAAGGAGATCCTTGATCAAGAGGTCAGTCGGGAGTATTTTAGAGCCCATGTGACCAGACACAAGTTTTTTCAAGGACGTATTAATCTTTTTTTTTTTTTTTTTTTGCTTTAGAAAAATACTGATGTAAAAACACTTTGTGGAATTTCTAAAAGTGGCCCCCATTGTAATTTTCGAAACATTGCTTTATTACTCCGCCTTGATCACTGCAGCATTCTTTCTTCAGTTGTGTATCAACCTATAAATAAAGCAGAGTGTATGCCATATTCTGTGATATCTATTGTGCGTTTCTCATTTAGGATTCTGGACCTAAATTTGCAAAAGCTATTCAATATACCTACAATTACTAAACTGGTGTTACACATGGTATAGAAAATCTACTGAAAGATACTGATCAGTTTACTAAATACAGTATATTTGGGGCTGGTCTTTCTTTTCTGTTTGTTCTTAAATAAGGAAGTTACAGCAGGTAGACAGCCTGATAAAGTACAGATACTTTAAAAAAAGATTAGAAATAAATGTTGGTGCAAGATTATCTGTAAGAAAAGTTACATTTTGTGGAAAAAGGGAGTTGCCTCAGAACAGGTTAATAACGGTTATCGATATATTTATACAAGAGGGCCCCAGGTATACGGCGGGTTCCGTTTCGGGGGCCCGCCGTATAGTAAAAATCGACGGAAAGCGGATCCGGCATTTTCTGCCGTTCTGCGCATGCGCAAACCGGCATTTTCTGCCGTTCTGCGCATGCACGACTTAGGATCCAACATGGCGGCCCCCTTCTCGGTGCCGCCGTATCGGTGGATCGCTGAAAAGCGGAGCGCCGAGAAGCGGGGCCCTGCTGTATATATCTCAAAGTTTTATGTAGCATAGTTTTTCCTGCAAATTTAAGATTTAATTGGATATAAATGTAGATTAGTAAGAAACTGAGCTCCTCCTTTACCAGGGAAAACTACAGTAGGCCGCCATTTGCAGCTTGCCCTGGATTTTATTTTTGCCTTCATTTTTTTAATGTGCGACATAAACATAAAAAATGCAAAAATTATTTCAAATTAAAAATGTCATCATGGAGGAGCTTGTTGGCAGCTGCCTGAAGAATACACTGTGAATTTGCTTCCCCTTTGGTCTGAGAAATTAAAGAGAGCTGAGACAGACAAAGATCAAAGCCGTCACCTGGTTGCAGCAGCAGCAGCCGTTTTGATTCTTTTTTAGTTTACCGCAATTTTGTTTCAGGCAATACATCTTAAGACACTTTACTGGGAAGGAAGTATCAGAGTTGCTGCCACCTCTCGGCAGCTCACTAAGACCAGGTCCCCACTGGCCGCTGCAGTGCGCGCGTCACACACCACAGCCCTCTATGGGGCAGGCCTCAGTGGCCGTGTGTGTGTGGGCGAGCAAAGCGCTGTAACGCGTACGCTGGCAGGGATGACGAGAATTTTGTCTTCCCGTGCTGCGGTCATGTGCTCGGCGGGCAGCCAATGGAAGGGCAGATATGCCCCGCCATGGCCACACCCCCAACCCCCGTCATGGTCCCGCCCCCGTGCATCCCATCGCTCCATTACCGATCGCGGCTGCAGTCTGTGCAGGCACCGCCATGCGCGCGTGCAGCAGTGAGGACTGGGGCCGTAGCCTTACAGTACATCTCACTGATCTATCTTTTACCTTCTCTATAAAAGCATCTTTGAATTTACTGCTTGCAAAAGAAAGAGGGAAAGATGCTCTAAGGCAGGCCAGCACAACTTCAGTCCTTGAGGGCCGCAAACAGGCCAGGTTTTCAGGATATCCCTACTTCAGCACAGCTGGCTCAATTACTGGCTCAGTCATACTCGCACACGTCCCTTTAGATATTTTCTTTTAGCATCTGTCCCCAGGTCCTCATTCATTTAATGAATTTTCCAGTTAAAATAAAAAGTACATAATTCAAAGGTTTTCCAGAAACAAATCCAGTGAAAGCTGCTACCTGTCTAAATTAAGCATAGGCTGAACTTGATGGACGGATGTCTTTTTTGAACCTCATCTACTATGTAACTATGTAGCTCTGTTCACTTCAGTTTTCAGCAGCAACTTTCTCTAGCACACGCAAGACGTCACTGTACTGAAGTTAAAAAATACATAACTATTAGAATTAAAAACTGAAGAGCATTTAGCCAAGAATAGTAATCATTCACACAGAACGGGTCATTACTTGGTGATTAATGCCTCAACCCGACTAAAGGCTCCTCCTTCACCTCCTACAGCTGGGGAATCAATCACTGTGACTTTGGGATTACTGACATTTAACACATTAAAAAAAGAAGAAAATCTAAGATTGTTTTGTCCTTGAGGATTACATTGAGGAGTCGCATAAATTATATTAAAGGTTTTCCAGGGAATTGTTGCCACCTACTGGTTACCAGAATAATACCCATAAAAGCATATGATTGTGGGAAATGTAGTTCACAGATACTGTATCTATGACTGGCTATTAGAATACCCCTTCACATTGTGGCATTCTGGTACGCCAGCTTTTTCGCCATATTTGCTCCACATTACCAATAACCAGATAATATGTGAAATAATATAATATATTGGGAATTAAAGATTTTCAAAAGCTCCACTTTTCTACATTTATTTATTTTTGGATTGAGAATGTAGTTGACATCGTCTACCTTTAACTAATTTCCATCAATCACCGGGATTCTCTAGGCACCAATTTGGGATATTGCACTGTGATCCATGTTAACTACCATTGACTTAAATCGCAGTTAATGTGGGATGCGGGTGCAATATCCTGTGTAACTCCTCCTTCTTAAGGGTTACCAACAGTGCTGGTGTATGCTGGGCCCTACAATGGGGTTGCTATGGGGATGTATACGTCATGCAGGAGTATTTAAGGAGAGAGGACTATTCCATAAGGTTAGGTT
Organism: Ascaphus truei; assembly: GCF_040206685.1. Lineage (NCBI taxonomy): Eukaryota > Metazoa > Chordata > Amphibia > Anura > Ascaphidae > Ascaphus > Ascaphus truei. Next base: position 24,029,480 of record NC_134486.1, read on the forward strand.
CCAGGAGGACATGAGGAGAGGAGCCTCGGGAGAGTAGATGAGTAATGTTTATTAAGTAATAGTATAGACCTGGCCCCCACGTTTATTATGTTGCAGATAGGGACAGTACTCCGAAAGACGGAATGGAGTCCTGAATTATTAATAAAAAGGAATACGGCATGCAATAGAGGGCCTCAGAAAACAGGGCTCCCGAGTGCCGGTGGATCAGCACTAACCTTGGATCGGCGCTAATATTCCTCACCAGTCTGTATGAAAGTGGCAGTTCCCAAACTGGGAAAAGGTATTGGGTCAAGAAAGAAAGGACCCATCTGGATTCCGTGTTGCGGCCCAGAGTAAACGAATCAATGCCGGTGATGGTTCCAAAGAAACAAGGAGGGGGGGGGGGAGGGACGTATTCAGAGCAACTAAGTCAAAGTACCTTCATCGGAGTGTTAAGAGTGGGCACTGATGGAAGAACTGTATTTATGTTATAAAATACAGTACTACGTTATTAATGTGTATAAGCGGTCCCTGTCCATAGGGACACGAATAAATAACTGCTGTAGTACAAAAGTTTCTGACGACCTTTATTCTACAACCTTGCTACCTCATCGCCCAGCTAACCCATGCGGAGTAGCCATATAGTACACACCGATGTAAATTTCCCTTAGAAGCCAGGTAGGGTTACACCCGCATCAGTACTTAAGTCTCCCCCTCTGTATCGCTGTCGTTTTATAATTAATAGTCTCCGTATAGACTTTTGTTATTAAAAAAGATGTACAATTTATTGTGATTCATTCATTTAACTGAAAGAAATATCTATTTATTTTTTTGTAGGTCATGGAAATTGCACCAACACATTATATCTGGCAGCGTGAGCGCTCAGACCATCATAGCGGAGCAGTTAGAAATTACAGTAAAGAAGAAACTCAGCTTCCTCGCGGTCCTTGTGCCACACCACTAGATTGTCTGCTCTGTGGTAAGAAAGGTAGATTTATAGGTTTGGGATTATCCAGCTCATCGTCCTCGTCATCCAGTACGACATTACGGATGAAAGAACAGATTGTACAGCAAGATTCACCCGAATCTTTTACTGGGGACAAAATGGTGATTGATCCTCCAGAGTCCTACTGTTCTACCCAAGGTATGTCTATTTCTGCGCATATTCTGTATAATTGTTTGATTTGTAACTATAATCTTCTGTATGAACAGATCTGTATTTCATCATTTTAGCACAAAAGATGTACAGTATCTTGGACAAATTCATTACGAGATCTTCTCAAGGGCATTTCACAAGTGGTCTGGGCATATTGCAGTCATTGGCAATGACACAGCCACTTCAGGAATAAGAGGGACATACTCAATTCTGTTTTGGGCCACCTGAAGATTTCAGTCTCCGGACAGTGGAGCTCTGTTGCAATACAGGCAGAGAATGCATGGCCCACCTTTAATTCAGTGGACACACTACTTCCAAAATTCATTGTGGGATGGTTTCCCGTAATTGAATAGTTTGTTTAATCACTACGACATGATTGTTGTACATGGTTTCCTTAAAGCTGAATATCAGGACAGGTGAGCTGTTCACTTCAACTTTGAGATTGTCAATACCAGCATGACTAATGTCTCAGATGTGGCTCCCAATAGGATTTAATCTTGCCTGTACAAATCAGGGTAGGATATTGGTGGTTACCATGTATAACAGAAGTAGGGCAACGAAACGTGTGAATGTGTTCAATACTGAATGAATGGGCACACATATGGTCAGGGAGAACAGTAGTAAATATTATTGCTGTCTTTTGCTTTGCAAAACCCAATGTGAATAAGAGCCTCCTCCTTATTGCTAATCGACAGCTCAAACCTTTTATTTAGTGGAAGTGCGGTAGCCCTGATCTGAAGGAAGTAGAACTTCATACGAGAAAGATTGAACAAAAATATAACAAACAGTATTTTTAAAGTCTAGTGGCATAAACATTTGTATTCACATTTTTCTCGTATGAAGTTCTACTTCCTTTAGATCTGGGCTACCCCACTTCCCCTAAATAAAAAGGCATGTATAAGGGCCTGAGTGTGTATGTGTTATTTATATTCAAAGTTTCACTTCGTTATTATAAAATAATTTTGTGGGATTTGTCAAAAATAATCATTTTTACCGATTCGAATGTAATGCAAAACACCACTTGTCTTCGTTCCTAAGATTCAAATGTATTGCAGGTTCCTTCTGCACTGAAAGGGCTACTAGAGCTGCAGGAAGTTACAGAAAGTAAAAGAAACTGCCAGGTTAGAGGGAGATTACCCTGGATTAAATTAAAAATATCTACAATTATGGGAGAGATTGACTAACCTCTGATACGGATTATCGCACTGCGATCAAATCAACAACAGTTTGTGTGGGACTGTGGTGCAATAATCCATATTAGAGGTTAATGAATCCTGCGTGTATGGAGGTTGGAAAACAGAAACAGTGTTGTTACAGTACATATGTCGTTACGTTTTGTCTTAGTTCTACATAAGTAATCTCTTATGTCCACCAAAATCCTCTGGTGACTACAATTCCATAGGATTAGTGAAAAACATACATTAGCCTACATGGGAAACAGAATGGTTTGCCATTAAACATAGATGTTTTTACTGCCTTTGTATGAACTTTAGTACATCAACATTTCTTTTCTCTCTATAGGCAGCCAAACAAGCATGGAGCCAAACAAATGTTTTAGATACCAAGACAAATCCATGGAGTGGTTTACAGGCAATGAAGAATAGGTCCGACTCCAATTGAATAATGATGATGATGGCATTGGAAATTCCGCAAACAGGAACTGCATTTAGTTGCTACTGAATTTTAGTCCAGCGAGTTAAACGTTCTGTCTGCATTTTTTTATTTTCATTTCAAACTATTAAGTTGATTTAAATCAATGTACAATACAGAGATAAAAAAAAAGTATATGTTGTAGAAAGGAGTGTGTTATTTACAACAAGTAATACATTATTACATTTTTTGGTACTAGCTGGGATCTTCATGTTGTGATTGGTTTGGCGCTGGTTTGATTTTCCTCAGTTTCACAAGAAAAGCTAGTAAAAGACAAAAAAAAAATATATTCACATCGATGTTATGTGATATGGATTTTGCAGATTTGATTAACACTTATGCCCCTGTTTAATATAATGGAGATGAATTGTTCTCCAGCATAGGAAAGTTTGCACAGCATATTGAAGAGGGTTCTTGGAGTAAAAGGGCAAGACCGACTATTTTAACCATTACAATTATTGTAGCTCATGGTTTATCCCCAAATAAAAATCCTCTCATATGTTAACTGAAGAAAATACACTTGTTTGAAATATGTACAGGCATACCCCACATTAACGTACACAATGGGTCCAGAGCATGTATGTAAAGCGAAAATGTACTTAAAGTGAAGCACAACCTTTTTTCACTTCGGTAGAGGTAGGGAGCCGGTATTGCTGTTCAGGACGTGCTGACAGGCGCATGCACGACGAGCTGCCGTTTTCCAATTGGACGAGGGGAATCAGGGCTTCACTACTATGGCGGTCTGAAGGGCTGAATAAGTGTCCGTACTTGCGAAGCGAGCGTACGGACACGGGGGAATGGTGCTATTGTAAATATGTCCGTAAAGTGAGTGTCCTTATAGCGGGGTATGCCTGTACTTCGGTTTATATTAAAGCTGCAATGTCAATCACTTAAGCACTTTTAATTAAGTGGGCAAGTTAGTAGTACCAAGTCTGGACTTCAATCCCATATTTACCAGACGTCAAGTAATACATGCAGGGAAAAAACAATAGTGCAGTGCTCAATAGTGCAGTGCCTGTCAGTTATTGGTCCTACAGACTCTGTTGTCCATATTTCCTTAATGGGAGCTACAGTATGCCATAAGGCACCTTCCCAGGGGCAGAAGACACCTTACCGGCTATGTATTTTAATGCGCTGAAAGGGATCTGATGACATAGAATCGCTTGGGACACACGAGTAAAATAAAAAAAATATTTTGTGAACATTTGAAATTTTCCTCACCTGTGTGACCGCTTTGAAATGGCATTGGCCGTGCAATATAAGGAACTTGTCCAAATGGTTTAACGCTATCAGACAGATTTTCAGCTGCAGCAAGAGGAAAATATATGGTTATTACCATCTGCGTATAGTTACAGTTTTAAATCGTTTGCCTGCTTAGATATTTGAGTTCTGTAGGTCTTTAAACATCAAGTTATATTTATTCTATTGGCAAACTGTAGAAAGCTGCATTGTTCAATGAAAACAGATTTCTGTGATTCAGTATCCATTATAAACCTAGCTGCTGTTCGAGTATCCACCCAGCTACATGCTACTGTATGTGCATTTGCTGCCAGCTTGTTGTAGAATTGAGTCCCTGTGTCAGTGCTTCTAAACCCTCTACTTAAGGATCCCCAGAAAGACCAGTTTGAGAGAATAACGAAATAATTAGCAAACATACATGCATGCACTGGGTTATTGGTGTTTCATTGTTTATTCCAAAAAATGGTCCAACGGATGCCAATCCCTGGGAAGAGGGTTGAGAAACACTGCCCTGTACATTCATGTGGTGTTGACACCGTACCCCATAACTAAAAGACATCATCTAAATCTATAAACAACTTTCATGTTGATGTCCAAAATACATTTAAGCTAAATTACCACTGTGGTGCAGCCCTATCAGCCATGTATAAAAATAGCATTCAGGAGTGTGAAATTAAGTTTAAAAAGATACAAAACAGAAATAAAAATAACATTTTCAAAGTCCTAGTCACACGGATTTAGTAACATACACTGGCGTTAAAATTGGGCAATTAAACCAATACACTGCATCATTTTAACACTTGTTTCATCATTTAAAATTACGTTTACTGTATAGGATGTCAAAGCACTGTGATACACATAAATAACAAGGTCTAACCTTTAATGAAAAAAAAAATACAAACAAGTAATCTACAATAAGTATATTAAGCTGACTTCATCTCCAATGAAAAAATCATAATGGAAGAGTATACAAAACATAAAAAATATATATAAACAATCAACACTGCTAAAAGACAAAAACTATATAAACAAAGCAAGTAACTACTTGATTTCTCTTTTTTTAAAAAAAATGTATATACATATATGGAGAAAATTACATTTTGGAGAAAATAGATTTCAGAAAAAATACATATAAATCTGAAATGATATGTAAGAACAATAGGTCTCCTAACACATAACCAGATGATATAACTG